>NW_027590853.1:105000-112500 GCF_964213995.1 Mustelus asterias
TCACCCTCACCCTCACCCTCACACTCACACTCACACTCACACTCACCCTCACACTCACACTCACACTCACACTCACACTCACACTCACCCTCACCCTCACCCTCACACTCACCCTCACCCTCACCCTCACCCTCACACTCACACTCACACTCACACTCACCCTCACCCTCACCCTCACACTCACACTCACCCTCACCCTCACCCTCACACTCACCCTCACCCTCACCCTCACACTCACACTCACACTCACACTCACATTCACCCTCACCCTCACCCTCACTCCCTCCCTCACCCCCACCCTCACCCCCACCCTCACTCTCACCCTCACCCCCACCCTCACCCCCACCCTCACCCCCACCCTCACCCCCACCCTCACCCCCACCCTCACCCCCACCCTCACCCCCACCCTCACCCTCACGCTGTCACTCACGCTTAGAACATATGACATAGAACATTACAGTGCAGTACAGGCCCTTCGGCCCTCGATGTTGTGCCGACCAGTGGAACCAATCTAAAGCCCCTCTAATCTACACTATTCCAATATCATCCATATGTTTATCCAATAACCATTTGAATGCTCTTAATGTTGACGAGTCCACCACTGCTGCAGGCAGGGCATTCCACGCCCTTACTACTCTCTGAGTAAAGATAGCCTCTCGCTTGCCCTCACACTCACCCTCACCCTCACCCTCACCCTCACCCTCACCCTCACACTCACCCTCACCCTCACACTCACACTCACACTCACACTCACACTCACCCTCACCCTCACCCTCACCCTCACCCTCACCCTCACCCTCACCCTCACCCTCACCCTCACACTCACCCTCACCCTCACCCTCACCCTCACCCTCACCCTCACACAGCCTCAGTCACAAAGCTCCTCTTGCCTTCAAACCAATCCTTTCCCCACCTCACTGGATCCCCAGCTCCACACAATCTCAGTGCTGGGAAGCCCCCTGGACAGTTTGTCGATTGTTTGTTGAGAGTCTCCGTGAGAAATTCCTGCATCAGGAACATCCTTACGGAATTCTGCTTCCCAATTCCAGATCCTTTATATCACGCCTCAATCTTTGCTCTCTCACCAAATGCTCCAGCCTATCAGATTGTAGAAACTTCCAAAAGGCTCGCATTTCACCCCCATCCCCCACCCCGCCCAACCCCCCCACCACCCCCCCACCCCCCCACCACCCCGCCCAACCCCTGCCCCCCACCCTGCCCCCACCCCCTGCCCACCTCCTGCCCTTGTATCGCTCAAATCAACTGCAATGACAGAGTGGGAAAGTGTCTGACAATCCACGGGGCAATCTTCAAACCCGGGGCATTCGAAGGTCGGGATAAAAGCAGCAATAAATCTCTCTCTGGGATCTCACTGTCTCTCTGTGGGATCTCACTGTCTCTCTCTGGGATCTCACTGTCTCTCTCTGGGATCTCACTGTCTCTCTCTGGGATCTCACTGTCTCTCTCTGGGATCTCACTGTCTCTCTCTGGGATCTCACTGTCTCTCTCTGGGATCTCACTGTCTCTCTCTGGGATCTCACTGTCTCTCTGTGGGATCTCACTGTCTCTCTCTGGGATCTCACTGTCTCTCTCTGGGATCTCACTGTCTCTCTCTGGGATCTCACTGTCTCTCTCTGGGATCTCACTGTCTCTCTCTGGGATCTCACTGTCTCTCTCTGGGATCTCACTGTCTCTCTCTGGGATCTCACTGTCTCTCTCTGGGATCTCACTGTCTCTCTCTGGGATCTCACTGTCTCTCTCTGGGATCTCACTGTCTCTCTCTGGGATCTCACTGTCTCTCTCTGGGATCTCACTGTCTCTCTCTGGGATCTCACTGTCTCTCTCTGGGATCTCACTGTCTCTCTCTGGGATCTCACTGTCTCTCTCTGGGATCTCACTGTCTCTCTCTGGGATCTCACTGTCTCTCTCTGGGATCTCACTGTCTCTCTCTGGGATCTCACTGTCTCTCTCTGGGATCTCACTGTCTCTCTCTGGGATCTCACTGTCTCTCTCTGGGATCTCACTGCCTCTCTCTGGGATCTCACTGCCTCTCTCTGGGATATCACTGTCCCTCTCTGGGATCTCACTGTTCCTCTCTCTCTGGGATCTCACTGTCTCTCTCTGGGATCTCACTGTCTCTCTCTGGGATCTCACTGCCTCTCTCCGGGATCTCACTGCCTCTCTCTGGGATATCACTGTCCCTCTCTGGGATCTCACTGTCTCTCTCTGGGATCTCACTGTCTCTCTCTGGGATCTCACTGTCTCTCTCTGGGATCTCACTGTCTCTCTCTGGGATCTCACTGTTTCGCTCTCTGGGATCTCACTGTTTCTCTCTCTGGGATATCACTGTCCCTCTCTCTCTGGGATCTCACTGTCTCTCTCTGGGATCTCACTGTCTCTCTCTGGGATCTCACTGCCTCTCTCTGGGATCTCACTGCCTCTCTCTGGGATATCACTGTCCCTCTCTGGGATCTCACTGTTCCTCTCTCTCTGGGATCTCACTGTCCCTCTCTGGGATATCACTGTCTCTCTCTCTCTGCGATCTCACTGTCTCTCTCCCTCTGGGATCTCACTGTCTCTCTCTGGGATCTCACTGTCTCTCTCTGGGATCTCACTGTCTCTCTCTCTCTCTCTCTCTGGGATCTCACTGTCAATCTCTGGAATCTCATTGTCTCTCTCTCTGGGATCCCACTGTCTCTCTCTGGGATCTCACTGTCTCTCTCCCTCTCTGGGATCTCACTCTCTCTCTGGGATCTCACTGTCTCTCTCTCTCTGGGATCTCACTGTCTCTCTCGCTCTCTCTGGAATCTCACTGTCTCTCTCTCTCTCTGGGATCTCACTGTTTCTCTCTCTCTGGGATCTCACTGTCTCTCCCTCTCTGGGATCTCACTGTCTCTCTCTGGGATCTCACTGTCTCTCTCTCTCTCTGGAATCTCACTGTCTCTCTCTGGGATCTCACTGTCTCTCTCTGCGATCTCACTGTCTCTCTCTGGGATCTCACTCTGGTTTTCTGGGTCTCACTCTGGATCTCACTCTGGTTCTGTGGATCTCACTCTGGTTCTCTGGATTTCACTCTGGTTCTCACTCTGTATCTCTCTGTCTGGTGCTCTGGATCTCTCTCTCTCTCTGGTTCTCTGGATCTCTCTCTGGATCTTACACTGGGTCTCACTCTGATTCTCTGGATATCATTCTGGATCTCACTCTGGTTCTCTGGATCTCACTCTGGTTCTCTGGATCTCACTCTGGTTCTCACTCTGATTCTCTGGATCTCACTCTGGACCTCAATCTGGATCTCTGGATCTTGCTCTGGTTCTTTGGATCTCCCTCTGGTTCTCTGGATCTAACTTTGGTTCTCTGGATCTCACTCTGGTTCACTGGATCTCACTCTGGATCTCACTCTGGTGCTCTGGATCTCTCTCTTGTTCTCTGGATCTCACTCTGGATCTCACACTGGATCTCACTCTCATTCTCTGGATCTTGCTCTAGTTCTCTGGATCTCCCTCTGGTTCTCACTCTGGCTCTTTGGATCTCACTCTGGTTCTCTGGTTCTCTCTCTGCTTCTCTGGATCTCACTCTCGTTCTCACTCTGGATCTCACTCTGATGCTCCTGATCTCTCTCACTCTGGTTCTCCAGATCTCACTCTGGATCTCATGCTGGATCTCACCCTGGTGCTCTGGATCTCACTCTGGATCTCACTCTGGATCTCACTCTGGATCTCTCTCTGGTTCTCTGGATCTCTCTCTGGTTCCCTGGATCTCACTCTGGATCTCACACTGGTTCTCTGGATCTCACTCTGGTTCTCACTCTGGTTCTCTGGATCTCACTCTGGTTCTCTGGACCTCTCCCTGGCTCTCTGGATCTCACTCTGGTTCTCTGGATCTCTCTGCAGGCAGTGGACAGATTCAGTTGTGGCAGTTCTTGCTGGAGCTTCTCGCGGACAGCACTAACTCGGGCTGCATCACCTGGGAGGGAACGAACGGGGAGTTTAAGATGACGGACCCAGATGAGGTGGCTCGTCGTTGGGGCGAGAGAAAGAGCAAGCCCAATATGAATTACGACAAGCTGAGCCGGGCTCTGCGTTACTATTACGACAAGAACATTATGACCAAGGTCCATGGCAAACGCTATGCCTACAAGTTCGACTTCCATGGCATTGCCCAGGCTCACCAACCACACCCAACTGAGTCCCCTGTCTACAAGTACACGACAGAGCTGCCCTACATGCCAACTTATCACACGCACCAACAGAAGGTGAACTTTGTGCAGGCGCCAGCCTCGCCCATCCCCCTGTCTTCAGCCAGCTTCTTTGGGGCAACTAATCCCTATTGGAGTTCAGCACCCACCCCCATGTACCCCAGCCCCAATGCCCCCCGTCACCCAGGTACCCACGTGCCCTCCCACCTTGGACCCTACTACTGACAGCATTAAGCCACACGGGGCCTGGGGCATGCCATTGCTGACTTTCCCTCTCCAATGAGATGTTTGTTACCTGGAGCACCCCCCCGCCCCCCCCCCCTCCCCCCCCCGCAAACCCCACCCGAAGAAAGTAGTGAGACTGTTGTCGGACACGAGGTGTAAATGAGAGAGTCACTGCGGCAATACTGTTTGGAGATCGACAACAGTGAAGGTGCAAGTCCACCCTCAGGGATCTGGTGGCCATCTCGGATTTTGACTTTATATCTTCTTTTGCTTTGAACGGACTGTTCAGGAGCGGTTCCTCTCTCGGTCCTGCTTTATCTAAACTGGCAGGAAAGCGAAACGCAAAGGTAAGGGACAGGAAGCTCCAATTAGAGCTGACTTGCCTGTTGGCCAAGGCTGTGAGGAGGCAGGAAGCGCGCTCTGTCTTGTTTCTATGCACCACACATATTGTAGCACAGAATCTGCAAACAGTTTTATATAGACTTGTTCTAATTGTATAGTTTTCACTCAATTAAGTTTAATATTAAAGGAAGGGTCGAGATTGGATTAAATTCCAGTTGACATTGTCAATCCAATGCCAGCCAATCAGGTGGAGGTATCATCTTGTATCGATACCGATGCTTCCTTCACCAGAACCACGTCAGCGCCCCCCCACCCCCTCCCCACCCCCTCCCCACCCCCACCCCCCACCCCCACCCCCCACCCCCTCCCCACCCCCACCCCCCACCCCCTCCCCCCACCCCCTCCCCACCCCCACCCCACCCCCACCCCCCACCCCCAACCCCCACCCCCCACCCCCCCACCCACTCCCCACTGAATTCCCCCCCAACCCCCCCCACTGAATCCCCCCCCCACCCCCTCCACCCCCCCACCTCCCCCACCTCCCACCCCTCCCACCCACCCCCACTGAATTCCCCTCCCACCCACCCCCTCCACCCCCCCCACTGAATCCCCCAACCCCCCCCCCACAGAATTCCCCCCCCCACCCCCCCACCCCCCCCACTGAATACCCCAACCCCCCCCCACAGAATTCCCCCCCCCACCCCCCCACCGCCCCCACTGAATCCCCCAACCCCCCCCACTGAATCCCCCAACCCCCCCCCACTGAATCCCCCAACCCCCCCCCACTGAATCCCCCAACCCCCCCCCACTGAATCCCCCAACCCCCCCCACTGAATCCCCCAACCCCCCCCCACTGAATCCCCCAACCCCCCCCACTGAATCCCCCAACCCCCCCACTGAATCCCCCAACCCCCCCCCACTGAATCCCCCAACCCCCCCCCACTGAATCCCCCAACCCCCCCCCCACTGAATCCCCCAACCCCCCCACTGAATCCCCCAACCCCCCCCCCACTGAATGCCCCAACCCCCCCCCACTGAATGCCCCAACCCCCCCCCCCCCCTGAGCTCACCCAAACTCACTGAGACCCCCCTCAACTGTACCCGAACTCAGAGACTCCCCCCAACTGCCCCCAAACTCACTGAGGCCCCCCCCCCCCCCCCGAGTGATGGGGGAGAGTGTGCATGGGGCTGTGGGAGGGGGAATGGGGGAGAGTCAGTGATAGGGGAGAGTGTACGTGAGTACATGGGGATGTGGGAGGGGGTTAAGTGGTGGGGGTAGAGACAGTGATAGGGGAGAGTGTACATGGGGGTGTGGGAGGGGTAATGGGGGAGAGTCAGTGATAGGGGAGAGTGTACATGGGGATGTGGGAGGTGGAATGGGGGAGAGTCAGTGATAGGGGAGAGTGTACGTGAGTACATGGGGATGTGGGAGGGGGTTAAGTGGTGGGGGTAGAGACAGTGATAGGGGAGAGTGTACATGGGGATGTGGGAGGGGTAATGGGGGAGAGTCAGTGATAGGGGAGAGTGTACATGGGGATGTGGGAGGGGTAATGGGGGAGAGTCAGTGATAGGGGAGAGTGTACATGGGGATGTGGGAGGTGGAATGGGGGAGAGTCAGTGATAAGGGAGAGTGTACGTGAGTACATGGGGATGTGGGAGGGGGTTAAGTGGTGGGGGTAGAGACAGTGATAGGGGAGAGTGTACATGGGGATGTGGGTGGGGTAATGGGGGAGAGTCAGTGATAGGGGAGAGTGTACATGGGGATGTGGGAGGGGTAATGGGGGAGAGTCAGTGATAGGGGAGAGTGTACGTGAGTACATGGGGATGTGGGAGGGGTAATGGGGGAGAGTCAGTGATAGGGGAGAGTGTACATGGGGATGTGGGAGGTGGAATGGGTGGGTAGAGACAGTGGTGGGGGAGAGTGTAGATAAGTCTGAGTGAATGCTCCACTCCCTCTCTCTCTCTCTCTCTCTCTGTCTCTCTAATGCCATGGACAAGGTTGCTGGGTGCTTTGGGGGAATGGAATGATATTCCTCACCCCCCTTTACCCCTCTCTCACTCTCCGATCTCCATTCCTGCTCACTTTGGTGGAAGTGGCCTTGGCAAAATGGTTTGTAAATAATTTATCTGACGGCTTTAGGTGACGTCTCTGTCAGGGATGTGTTTATCTTTTATGTATTCAACTCAATAAAGAACAATATAGAGGAGATTGTGTGTAAATGACAGCATTCTCACAAACCTTCGAGCTGTACTTGCAGCCATTCCCATCACCCCGTCCCCTTTGTAAGCAGCCAGCTCCGAGACTCCAAGGTATATTCTGCAGTCAGCCCACAGTTAGAACACAACAATAAGAATTAGCATAATGTTTCGCAATTGAAATATTTAAACAAGACACTATATAATTCTTAACAACTCGCTATCTCTGTTATTCCAATTTAAGCAATGTCCCCAAAGACATATTTCCTCCTTCAGAAACAATTAGCTCCAAAAGCAGATATCTCCATGTGGATGCTAGATTTCCAGCCTTTTAACCTCTCTGGACACATACAGAGAGACACCTGCCTTCTGACTCCCAGACAGAAGCTTCCAGAGAAAGATCTGCCTTTAAGCAGCAGAACTTCAGAGAATCATAGAAACCCTACAGTGCAGAAAGAGGCCATTCGGCCCATCGAGTCTGCACCGACCACAATCCCACCCAGGCCCTATCCCCATATCCCTACATATTTACCCGCTAATCC
>NW_027590853.1:117500-147500 GCF_964213995.1 Mustelus asterias
TGTGTGTGAGTGAGTGTGTGTGTGTGTATGTACATGTGAGTGAGTGTGTGAGTATGTGTCTGTGTGAGTGAGTGTGTGTGTGTGAGTGTGTGAATGAGTGTGTGAATGTGTGTGTGTGTGAGTGTGTCTGGGAAAGTGTGAGTGAGTGCGAGTGTGAGTGTATGTGTGTTTGAGTGTGAGTTTGAGTGTGTATGAGTGTGTGTGAGTGTGCGTGTGTGAGTGTGTGTGTGTGAATGCGTGTGTGTGATTGTGTGAGCGTGTGTGTGTGAGTGTCTGTGTGTGTGAGCATGTGTGTGTGTGTGAGTGTGTGAGTGTGTGTGTGAGTGTGGGAGTGTGTTTCTGTGTGTGTGAGTGTGTGAGTGAGTTTGTGTGTGAGAGTGTGATTGTGTGTGTCAGGGTGTGTGTGTGTATGTGTGAGTATGTGTGCGTGAGTGTGTAAGTGTGTGTGTGAGTGTGAGAGTGTGTGAGTGAGTGTGTGAGTGTGTGTGCGTGCATGAGTGTGTGTGTGAGTGAGTCCTGAATCCTTCTCAGATTCTAAATCTCAGCCCAATTTCATCATTAGTATAAATTACTTCTGGTGAAATCCTTAGAGATCATGGAGTGAGTGTGGGTGTGAGGGTGTGAGTGTGTGTGTGTGTCAGGGTGTGTGTGGGTGTGTGTGTGTATGTGGGAGTGTGCGTGTGTGAGTGTGTGTGTGAGTGTGAGTGTCTGTGTGAGTGTGTGAGTGAGTGTGTGTGTGAGTGTGTGTGTGTGAGTGTGTGTGAGTGTGTGAGTGAGTGTGTGTGTGAGTGTGTGTGTGTGTGTCTGTGTGAGTGAGTGTACGTGTGTGTGAATGTGTGAGTGTGAGTGAGTGTGTGAGTGTGTCTGTGTGTGTGTCTGTGTGAGTGTGTCTGTGTGAGTGTGTGTGAGTGTGAGAGTGTGTGAGTGTGAGTGAGTGTGTGTGTGTGCGTGCATGAGTGTGTGTGAGTGTGTGTGTGTGTGTGTCTGTGTAAGTGTCAGTGAGTGTGTGTGTGCGTGTGCATGCGAGTGAGTGTGAGTGAGTCCTGAATCCTTCTCAGATTCTAAATCTCAGCCCAATTTCATCATTAGTATAAATTACTTCTGGTGAAATCCTTAGAGATCACAGAGTGAGTGTGTGTGAGTGTGTGTGTGTGTGTGTGTGAGTGTGTGTGTGTGTCTGTGTGAGTGTGAGTGTGTCTGTGTGAGTGTGTGTGATTGTGTGTGTGTGTCTGTGTGTGTGTGAATCTGTGTGTGTGTGAGTGAGTGGGTGTGTGAGTGAGTGTGAGTGTGTACATGTTGTGTGTGAGTGTGTGTGTGAGTGTGTGTCTGTGTGAGTGTGTGAGTGAGTGAGTGTGTGTGTGTCTGTGAGTGCGTGCATGTGTGTGTGTGAGTATGTGTGTGTGAGTGTGTGTGTGTGTGTGTCTGTGTGAGAAAGTGGGTGTGTGTGTGTGAGTGTGTGTGTGTGAGTATGTGAGTGTGTGGGTGTGTGTGTGAGTGTGTCTGTGTGAGTGAGCGTGTGTGAGTGTGTGTGTGTGTGTGAGTCTGTGTGAGTCTGTGTGAGTGAGTGTGTGTATGTGTGTGTGAGTCTGTGTGACTGAGTGTGTGTATGTGTGAGTGTGTGTGTGTGTCTGTGTGAGTGTCAGTGTGTGTGTGAGTATGTGTGCGTGTGCATGTGTGTGCGTGAGCGTGCGTGTGTGTGTGAGTGTGTGTGTGGGTGTGTGTCTATGTGTGGGTGTGAGTTTCTCTGTGTAATGAGTGTGTGTGTGTGTGTGTAGTGTGTGTGAGTGTGTGTGAGAGTGTGTGTGTGTCTCTGTGTAGTGAGTGTGTGTGTCATTGCGTGTGTGTGTGTGTGTGTGCCTGAGTGTGTGTGTGTGTGTGTGTGTGTGCGTGTGCGTGTGTGAGTGTGTGTGTGAGTGAGTATGTATGTGTGAGTGTGAGCGCTTGTGTGTGTGTGAGTGTGTGTGTGAGTGTGTCATTGCGTGTGTGTGTGTGAGTGTGTTGGGAGTGTCTCTGTGTGAGTGTGTGTGTGTGCGTGTGTGAGTGTGTGTGAGTGAGTATGTATGTGTGAGTGTGAGTGCTTGTGTGTGTGTCCGTGTGAGTGTGTGTGTGAGTGTGTCATTGCGTGTGTGTGTGTGAGTGTGTGTGTGAGTGTCTCTGTGTGAGTGTGTGTGTGTGAGTGTGTGTGTCTGTGAGTGTGTGTGTAAGTGTGTGTGTGTGTGTGTTTGTGTAGTGAGTGGGTGTGTGTGTGTCAGTGTGTGCGTGTGTGTGTCAGTGTGTGTGAGTGTGTCTGTGTGAGTGAGTGTATGTGTGTCTATGTAGTGAGTGGGTCTGTGTGTGAGTGAGTGTGTGTGTGTATGTATATGTGAGTGAGTGTATGAGTGTGTGCGTGTGTGTGAGTGAGTGTGAGTGTGTGTGTCTGTGTGAGTGAATGTGTGTGTGTGTGTGTGTGTGTGAGTGAGTGCGTGATTGTGTGTGGGAGTGTGTGTGGGAGTGTGAGTCTGTATGTGTGTGTGAGTGTGTGTGTCTGGGTGAGTGTGAGTGAGTGCAAGTGTATGTGTGTGTGTGTTTGAGTGTGAGTGTATGTGTGAGTGCGTGAGTGTGTGCGTGTGTGAGTGTGTGTGCATGCTTGTGAGTGTGTGAGTATGTGAGTGTGAGAGAGTGTGTGTGTGTGTATGAGCGTTTGTAGGTGGGTATGAGTCAGTGTCAGTGTGAATGTGTGTGTGTTTGTGAGTGTGTGTCTGTGTGAGTGTGTGTGAGTGAGTGTGTGTGAGTGTGAGTGCTTGTGTGTGAGTGTGTGTTTGTCTCTGTGTGAGTGAGTGTGTGTGTGTCTGTGTGTGTGTGTGTGTGTGAGTAAGTGTGTGTGTGTTTGTGAGTAAGTGTATGTGTGCTTGTGTAGTGAGTGGGTGTGTGTGTGTGAGTGTATGCGTGTGTGTGTCAGTGTGTGTGAGTGTGTCTGTGTGAGTGAGTGTATGTGTGTCTATGTAGTGAGTGGGTCTGTGTGTGAGTGAGTGTGTGTGTGTGTATGTATATGTGAGTGAGTGTGTGAGTATGTGTCTGTGTGAGTGTGTGTGTGTGTGTGTGTGTGTGTGTGTGTGTGTGTGTGTGTGTGAATGAGTGTGTGAATGTGTGAGTGTGTGTGAGTGCGTTTGAGTGTGGGAGTGTGTGTGTGAGTGTGAGTCTGTGTGTGTGTGTGTGAGTGTGTCTGGGTAAGTGTGAGTGAGTGCGAGTGTCAGTGTATGTGTGTGTGAGTGTGAGTGTATGTGTGTATGAGTGTGTGTGTAAATGTATTTGAGTGTGAGTGTGTGTGAGTGTGTGTGCATGCCTGTGAGTGTGTGTGTGTGTGTGTGTGTGTGTGTGTGTGTGTGTGTGTGTGTGTGTGTGTGTGTGAATGAGTGTGTGAATGTGTGAGTGTGTGTGAGTGCGTTTGAGTGTGGGAGTGTGTGTGTGAGTGTGAGTATGTGTCTGTGTGAGTGAGTGTGTGTGTGTGTGTGTGTGTGTGTGAATGAGTGTGTGAATGTGTGAGTGTGTGTGAGTGCATTTGAGTGTGGGAGTGTGTGTGTGAGTGTGAGTCTGTGTGTGTGTGAGTGTGTCTGGGTAAGTGTGAGTGAGTGCGAGTGTCAGTGTATGTGTGTGTGAGTGTATGTGTGTATGAGTGTGTGTGTAAATGTGTTTGAGTGTGAGTGTGTGTGAGTGTGTGTGCGTGCCTGTGAGTGTGTGTGTGTGTGTGTGTGAGTATGTGTGTGTGAGAGAGTGTGAGTGTGTGTGCGTGTATGAGTGTTTGTAGGTGAGTATGAGTCAGTGTCAGTGTGAGTGTGTGTGAGTGTCTGTGAGTGTGAGTGTGTATGAGTGTGTGTGAGTGTGCATGTGTGAGTGTGTGTGAGTGTGTGATTGTGTGAGCGTGTGTGTGTGAGTGTCTGTGTGTGTGAGCATGTGTGTCAGTGTGGGAGTGTGTGTGTGAGTGTGGGAGTGTGTGAGTGTGTGTGTGAGTGTGTGCGTGTATGTGCGAGTGTGTGAATGTGTGTGTGTGTGAATGTGAGTGTGTGAGTGTGTGAGTGTGAGTGAGTGTGAGTGAGTGAGTGAGTGTGAATGTGAGTATGAGTTTGAGTGTGTGAGAGTGAGTGTGAGTGTGTGTGCGTGTGTGTGTGAGTGTGTGTGTCTGTGTGAGTGTGAGTGTGTGTCAGTGTGAGTGTGTGTGTGAGTGAGTGTGAGTGAGTGTGAATGAGTGTCAGTGTGAGTGTGGGTTTGACTGAGTGTGAGTGAGTGTCAGTGTGAGTGTGGGTTTGAGTGAGTGTGAGTGAGTGTCAGGGTGAGTGTGTGTGTGTGAGAGTGAGTGTGTGTGCGTGTGTGTGAGTGTGTGTCTGTGTGAGTGTGTGTGTGAGTGTGTGTCAGTGTGAGTGTGTGTGTGTGAGTGAGTGTGAGTGAGTGTGAATGAGTGTCAGTGTGAGTGTGGGTTTGACTGAGTGTGAGTGAGTGTCAGTGTGAGTGTGGGTTTGAGTGAGTGTGAGTGAGTGTCAGGGTGAGTGTGTGTGTGTGAGTGAGTGTGAGTGAGTGTCAGGGTGAGTGTGTGTGAGTGTGAGTGTGAGTGTGAGTGAGTGTCAGTGAGTGTCAGTGTGTGAGTGAGTGTGAGCGAGTGTGAGGGAGTGTGAGTGTGTGAGTGTGTGTGAGTGTGAGTGCGAGCGTGAGTGAGTGTGAGTGAGTGTCAGTGTGTGAGTGAGTGTGAGTGAGTGTGAGTGAGTGTGAGCGAGTGTGAGTGTGTGTGTGTGAGTGTGAGTGAGTGTGAGTGTGGATGTGTGTGTGAGTGTGTGTGTTTGTGTGTTGTGTGTGTGAGTGAGTGTGAGTGTGTGCGTGAGTGTGAGTGAGTGCCAGTGTGAGTGTGTGAGTGTTGTGTGTGTGAGTGGGTGTGAGTGTGTGTGTGTCAGTGTGAGTGTGTGTGAGTGTTGTGTGTGTGAGTGGGTGTGTGTGTGTCAGTGTGAGTGTGAGTGTGTGTGTGAGTGAGTGCCAGTGTGAGTGTGGAAGTGTGAGTGTGAATGTGAGTGAGTGTGAGTGTGAGTGAGTGTGAGTGAGTGTGAGTGTGTGTGAGTATGAGTGTGAGTGTGAGTGAGAGTGTGAGTGTGAGTGAGTGTGAGTGTGTGTGAGTGTGTGCGAGTATGACTGTGAGTGAGTGAGTGTGAGTGAGAGTGTGAGTGTGAGTGTGAGTGAGTGTGAGTGTGAGTGAGTGTGAGTGAGTGTGAGTGAGAGTGTGAGTGAGTGTGAGTGAGTGTGTGTGAGTGTGAGTGAGTGTGAGTGAGTGAGTGAGTGTGAATGTGAGTATGAGTTTGAGTGTGTGAGAGTGAGTGTGAGTGTGTGTGCGTGTGTGTGTGAGTGTGTGTGTCTGTGTGAGTGTGAGTGTGTGTCAGTGTGAGTGTGTGTGTGAGTGAGTGTGAGTGAGTGTGAATGAGTGTCAGTGTGAGTGTGGGTTTGACTGAGTGTGAGTGAGTGTCAGTGTGAGTGTGGGTTTGAGTGAGTGTGAGTGAGTGTCAGGGTGAGTGTGTGTGTGTGAGAGTGAGTGTGAGTGTGTGTGCGTGTGTGTGAGTGTGTGTCTGTGTGAGTGTGTGTGTGTGAGTGTGTGTCAGTGTGAGTGTGTGTGTGTGAGTGAGTGTGAGTGAGTGTGAATGAGTGTCAGTGTGAGTGTGGGTTTGACTGAGTGTGAGTGAGTGTCAGTGTGAGTGTGGGTTTGAGTGAGTGTGAGTGAGTGTCAGGGTGAGTGTGTGTGTGTGAGTGAGTGTGAGTGAGTGTCAGGGTGAGTGTGTGTGAGTGTGAGTGTGAGTGAGTGTCAGTGAGTGTCAGTGTGTGAGTGAGTGTGAGCGAGTGTGAGGGAGTGTGAGTGTGTGAGTGTGTGTGAGTGTGAGTGCGAGCGTGAGTGAGTGTGAGTGAGTGTCAGTGTGTGAGTGAGTGTGAGTGAGTGTGAGTGAGTGTGAGCGAGTGTGAGTGTGTGTGTGTGAGTGTGAGTGAGTGTGAGTGTGGATGTGTGTGTGAGTGTGTGTGTTTGTGTGTTGTGTGTGTGAGTGAGTGTGAGTGTGTGCGTGAGTGTGAGTGAGTGCCAGTGTGAGTGTGTGAGTGTTGTGTGTGTGAGTGGGTGTGAGTGTGTGTGTGTCAGTGTGAGTGTGTGTGAGTGTTGTGTGTGTGAGTGTGTGAGTGGGTGTGTGTGTGTCAGTGTGAGTGTGTGTGTGAGTGAGTGTGAGTGAGTGCCAGTGTGAGTGTGGAAGTGTGAGTGTGAATGTGAGTGAGTGTGAGTGTGAGTGAGTGTGAGTGAGTGTGAGTGTGTGTGAGTATGAGTGTGAGTGTGAGTGAGAGTGTGAGTGTGAGTGAGTGTGAGTGTGTGTGAGTGTGTGCGAGTATGACTGTGAGTGAGTGAGTGTGAGTGAGAGTGTGAGTGTGAGTGTGAGTGTGAGTGAGTGTGAGTGTGAGTGAGTGTGAGTGAGTGTGAGTGAGAGTGTGAGTGAGTGTGAGTGAGTGTGTGTGAGTGTGTGTGAGTGAGTGCCAGTGTGAGTGTGTAAGTGTGAGTGTGAGTGTGTGTGCGTGTGTGTGTGAGTGTGTGTCTGTGTGAGTGTGAGTGTGTGTCAGTGTGAGTGTGTGTGTGAGTGAGTGTGAGTGAGTGTGAGTGAGTGTGTGTGAGTGTGAGTGAGTGTGAGTGCTGTAAGAGAAAGCAGTTGGAAGTTTCCCACATGAAAGTTGCTTGATATCTGAGCAATCAGGGCAAGGCCCCTACAAAAATAGCCACGTTTTGCAGGAATACCTGGAAACTCTCTCTCTGACTGTGGAAGTCAATGAGGCAGCGAAAGGATCACAGAGGGGAGTAAAGAACTGAAATAACTCCAGCAAACCACAGAACACCTGAAGCAAAGAATCAAGCACTCACCTGCAGAAAGTCAACTCAACCCGAATCACTCGAGGTAATGAGTACAACACTTCATCAGATCCTCCTCACAATTCCAGGACCGTTCCAGATAACTCTTTATTATATTTACCCACTCAATTCCTATTTCCAAATCTGATCATCCCTGTGTTTTACCATTTCTCCTGAATGTTTTGATGATGAATAAACTTTCTGAATTTTAACTCGAGTCAGCCTGGTTATATCGACTCCTTTCTAAACAGAATGACTGTGTCTGGGAAAGGGAACCTTGCTCAAAGAACAAACAGTACCACACAGGAACAGGCCCTTCGGCCCTCCAAACCTGTGCCGACCACAATGCCTGCCTAAACTAAAACCGTATGCATTTACAGAGTCTGTATCCTTCCATTCCCATCCTATTCATGTATTCGTCCAGTTGCCCCTTAAATGCTGCTATCGTACCTGCTCCCCCCCTCCCCCCCACCCCGCCCCACCCACCCCCCGGGCAGCGCGTTCCAGACACTCACCACCCTCGGTGTAAAAAACCTGCATCGTACATCTCCTTTAAACTTTCCCCACGCACCTTAAACCTGTGCCCCCGAGTACTTGACGTTTCTACCCTTGGAAAGAGCTTCTGACGATCCACTCTGTCCATGACCCTCATAATCTTGTAAACCTCTATTAGGTCACCCCTCAACCTCCATCGTTCCAGTGAGAACAAACCAAGTTTAGAACAAAGAACATAGAACATAGAACAATACAGCACAGAACAGGCCCTTCGGCCCACGATGTTGTGCCGAGCTTTATCTGAAACCAAGATCAAGCTATCCCACTCCCTATCATCCTGGTGTGCTCCATGTGCCTATCCAATAACCGCTTAAATGTTCCTAAAGTGTCTGACTCCACTATCACTGCAGGCAGTCCATTCCACACCCCAACCACTCTCTGAGTAAAGAACCTACCTTGGACATCCTTCCTATATCTCTCACCATAAACCCTATAGAACAAAGAACAAAGAACAATACAGCACAGGAACAGGCCCTTCGGCCCTCCAAGCCCGCACCGCTCCCCGGTCCAGGATTGAATCCTGAATCCAGGATCCCCGCCCAATTTTCCAGCCTATCTACATACCAATATCCTATCCACCGAGCTGTCCCTCACAGCTACGATGCTTTGTTCATTACAACCTATTAACTTACCCCCACCCCCCCATTCCAGACCATGTGATCTCCAGGGAGAGGCGAAAACCCAGAGTGAAAAACCCCAGGGCCAATATGGGGAAAAAAATCTGGGAAATTCCTCTCCGACCCCCTGAGGCGATCGAAACGAGTCCAGGAGATCACAATGGCCCCGATCGGAAAATGCTTCCCAACCCTAGTCATTTCCACTTCCACGAACACCATCTGAATTCCCTGCCCCTGAGACAGGTTCCCAACTATCCGCAGTCTCACTCTGTACTGGCACCAGCAAGATGATCATAGAATGAAGCCTTGAAATGAGAAACCAGGAACAATTAGCCCGCGCCGCTCCCTGGTCCAAACTAGACCACTCTTTTGTATCCCTCCATTCCCACTCCGTTCATATAGCTGTCTAGATAAGTCTTAAACGTTCCCAGTGTGTCCGCCTCCACCACCTTGCCCGGCAACACATTCCAGGCCCCCACGACCCTCTGTGTGAAATATGTCCTTCTGATATCTGTGTTAAACCTCCCCCCCTTCACCTTGAACCTATGACCCCTCGTGAACGTCACCACCGACCGGGGGAAAAGCTTCCCACCGTTCACCCTATCTATGCCTTTCATAATTTTATACACCTCTATTAAGTCTCCCCTCATCCTCCGTCTTTCCAAGGAGAACAACCCCAGTTTCCCCAATCTCTCCTCATAACCAAGCCCCTCCATACCAGGCAACATCCTGGTAAACCTCCTCTGTACTCTCTCCAAAGCCTCCACGTCCTTCTGGTAGTGTGGCGACCAGAACTGGACGCAGTATTCCAAATGCGGCCGAACCAACGTTCTATACATCTGCAACATCAGACCCCAACTTTTATACTCTATGCCCCGTCCTATAAAGGCAAGCATGCCATATGCCTTCTTCACCACCTTCTCCACCTGTGACGTCACCTTCAAAGATCTGTGGACTTGCACACCCAGGTCCCTCTGCGTCTCTACACCCTTTATGGTTCTTCCATTTATCGTGTAGCTCCTCCCTACATTATTCCCACCAAAATGCATCACTTCGCATTTATCAGGATTGAACTCCATCTGCCATTTCCTTGCCCAAATTTCCAGCCTATCTATATCCTTCTGTAGCCTCTGACAATGTTCCTCACTATCTGCAAGTCCTGCCAGTTTTGTGTCGTCCGCAAACTTACTGATCACCCCAGTTACTCCTTCTTCCAGATCATTTATATAAATCACAAACAGCAGAGGTCCCAATACAGAGCCTTGCGGTACACCACTAGTCACAGGCCTCCAGCCGGAAAAAGACCCTTCCACTACCACCCTCTGTCTTCTATGACCAAGCCAGTTCTCCACCCATCTAGCCACCTCCCCCTTTATCCCATGGGATCCAACCTTTTTCACTAGCCTACCATGAGGGACTTTGTCAAACGCTTTACTAAAGTCCATATAGACAACATCCACGGCCCTTCCTTCGTCAACCATTTTGGTCACTTCTTCAAAAAACACCACCAGGTTCGTGAGGCATGACCTCCCTCTCACAAAACCATGTTGACTATCGTTAATGAGTTTATTCCTTTCTAAATGCGCATACATCCTATCTTTAAGAATCTTCTCCAACAACTTCCCCACCACGGACGTCAAGCTCACCGGCCTATAATTACCCGGGTTATCCTTCCTACCCTTCTTAAATAACGGGACCACATTGGCTATCCTCCAATCCTCTGGGACCTCACCTGTGTCCAGTGACGAGACAAAGATTTGCGTCAGAGGCCCAACGATTTCATCTCTCGTCTCCCTGAGCAGCCTTGGATAGATTCCATCAGGCCCTGGGGATTTGTCAGTCTTTATATTCTCTAACAAACCTAACACTATAGTTATGCCCCCTTGTAATAGCTCCATCCACCCAAGAAATAGTCTCTGAGCATCCACTCTATCTATCCTTTTCCTCATTTTATAAACCTCCATTAAGTCTCCCCTCAACTTCCTCCGCTCCAGAGAGAACAGCCCTAGCTCCCTCAACCTTTCCTCATAAGACCTACCCTCCAAACCAGGCAGCATCCTGGTAAATCTCCTCTGCACTCTTTCCAGCGCTTCCACATCCTTCTTATAGTGAGGTGACCAGAACTGCACACAATATTCCAAATGTGGTCTCACCAAGGTCCTGTACAGTTGCAGCATAACCCCACGGCTCTTAAACTCCAACCCCCTGTTAATAAAAGCTAACACACTATATGCCTTCTTCACAGCTCTATCCACTTGAGTGGCAACCTTTAGAGATCAGTGGATATGGACCCCAAGATCTCTCTGTTCCTCCACAGTCTTCAGAACCCTACCTTTGACTCTGTAATCCATATGTAAATTAGTCCGACCAAAATGAATCACCTCACATTTATCAGGGTTAAACTCCATCTGCCATTTTTCAGCCAGCTTTGCATCCTATCTATGTCTCTTTGCAGCCTACAACAGCCCTCCACCTCATCCACTACCCCACCAATCTTGGTGTCATCAGCAAATTTACTGATCCACCCTTCAGCCCCCTCCTCTAAGTCATTAATAAAAATCACAAAGAGCAGAGGACCAAGCACCGATCCCTGTGGCACTCCGCTAGCAACCTGCCTCCAGTCCGAAAATTTTCCATCCACCACCACCCTCTGTCTTCGGTCAGACAGCCAGTTACCTATCCAATCGGCCAACTTTCCCTCTATCCCACACCTCCTCACTTTCATCATAAGCCGACCATGGGGGACCTTATCAAACGCCTTACTAAAATCCATGTATATGACATCAACTGCCCTACCTTCATCAACACACTTAGTTACCTCCTCAAAAAATTCAATCAAATTTGTGAGGCAAGACTTACCCTTCATGACTCCATGCTGACTATCCCGGATTAATCCGCATCTTTCTAAATGGTCGTAAATCCCATCCCTAAGGACCTTTTCCATCAACTTACCAACCACCGAAGTAAGACTAACCAGCCTATAATTACCAGGGTCTAATTTCTCCAACTTCTCCTCAGAGCTAATACCCTCCATACCAGGCAACATCCTGGTAAATCATTTCTGTACCCTCTCCAAAGCCTCCACATCCTTCTAGTAGTCTGGCGACCAGAATAGTTCACAATATGCAGACAAAGGGACGTCTGGTAAACATAGAAACATAGAAAAACTACAGCACAATACAGGCCCTTCAGCCCACAAAGTTGTGCCGAACATGTCCCTACCTTAGCGATTACGAGGCTTACCTATAACCCTCTATCTTACTAAGTTCCATGTACTTATCTAGAAAAAGTGGGAGGGCATGGGATCCAAGGGGCTGCTGCCCGGTGGATCCAGAACTGGCTTGCCCAAAGGAGGCAGAGAGTGGGATGGGTCTTTTTCTAAATGGAGGTCGGTCACCAGTGGTGTGCCCCAGGGATCTGTTCTGGGACCCTTGCTGTTTGTCGTTTTCATAAATGACCTGGATGAGGAAGCGGAGGGATGGGTTGGTAAGTTTGCCGACGACACGAAGGTTGGTGGGGTTGTGGATAGTCTGGAGGGATGTCAGAAGTTACAGAGGGACATAGATAGGATGCAAGACTGGGCGGACAAGTGGCAGATGGACTTCAACCCAGATAAATGCGTCGTGGCCCATTTTGGTAGGTCAAATGGGATGAAGGAGTACAATATAAAGGGAAAGACTCTTAGTACTGTAGAGGATCAGAAGGACCTTGGGGTCCGGGTCCATAGGACTCTAAAATCAGCCCCGCAGGTGGAGAAGGTGGTTAAGAAGGCGTATGGTGTGCTGGCCTTTATCAATCGAGGGATTCAGTTTAGGAGTCCAGGGATAATGATGCAGACCCCACTTGGAGTAATGTGCTCAGTTCTGGTCGCCTCACTATAGGAAGGATGTGGAAAAGATTGAAAGGGTGCAGAGGAGATTTACAAGGATGTTGCCTGGATTGAGTGGCATGCCTTATGAGGATAGGCTGAGGGAGCTCGGTCTTTTCTCCTTGGAGAGACGAAGGATGAGAGGAGACCTAATAGAGGTGTATAAGATGTTGAGAGGCATAGATCGGGTGGACTCTCAGAGGCTTTTTCCCAGGGTGGAAATGTCTGCTACGAGAGGACACAGGTTTAAGGTGCTGGGGGGTAGATACAGGGGAGATGTTAGGGGTAAGTTTTTCACACAGAGGGTGGTGGGCGAGTGGAATCGGCTGCCGTCAGTGGTGGTGGAGGCAAACTCAATCGGGTCTTTTAAGAGACTCCTGGATAAGTACATGGAACTTAATAGGATGGAGGGTTGTAGGTAGGTCTAGAAGGTAGGGATGTGTTCAGCACACCTTGTGGGCCGAAGGGCCTGTTTGTGCTGTAGTTTTTCTATGTTTCTATGTTTCTATGTTTCTAAAAGTCTTTTAAAAGACCCTATCGAATCCGCCTCCACCACCGTTGCTGACAGCCCATTCCACGCACCCACCACCCTCTGAGTGAAGAACTTATCCCTGACATCTCCTCTGTACCTATTCCCCAGCACCTTAAACCTGTGTCCTCTTGTGGCAACCATTTCAGCCCTGGGAAAAAGCCCCTGACTATCCACTCGATCAATACCTCTCAACATCTTATACACCTCTATCAGGTCACCCCTCATCCTTCGTCTCTCCAAGGAGAAAAGGCCGAGCTCACTCAACCTATCCTCATAAGGCATGCTCCTCAACCCAGGCAACATCCTTGTAAATCTCCTCTGCACCCTTTCTATGGCTTCCACATCCTTCCTGTAATGAGGCGACCAGAACTGAGCACAGTACTCCAAGTGGGGTCTGACCAGGGTCTTATATAGCTGCAACATTATCTCATGACTCCTAATCTCAATTCCTCGATTGATGAAGGCCAGTACACCATACGCCTTCTTAAACACAGCCTCAACCTGCACAGCTGCTTTGAGCGTCCTATGAACTCGGACCCCAAGATCCTCTGATCTTCCACTCTGCCAAGAGTCCTACCATTAATATTATATTCCGCCATCCTATTTGACCTGCCAAAATGAACCAGCTCATACTTATCTGGGTTGAACTCCATCTGCCACTTCTCCGGCCAGTCTTGCATCCTATCAATGTCTCGCTGCAACTTCTGACATCCCTCCACACTATCCACAACACCTCCAACCTTTGTGTCGTCAGCAAACTTACCAACCCATCCCTCCACTTCCTCATCCAGGTCATTTATAAAAGTGGGAGGCTTTCAAAAGTGTGTTCAGTGTGGTTAGGGTGCATTGACCCAAACAGGCGCCGGAGTGTGGCGACTAGGGGAATTTCACAGTAACTTCATTGCAGTGTTAATGTAAGCCTTATGACTAATAATTAATAAATAAATAACCATGGTTTAGAGTAAACACATTCCTCTGAGAGTGAAGGGCAAGGCTGGTAGAAGTCGGGAACCCTGGATGACTCGGGATATTGAGGCCCTGGTCAAGAAGAAGAAGGTGACACAAGATTGCTTTGGCAGATAAGGCAAAGGAGAATCCAAAGAGCTTCTACAAATACGTAAAGAGCAAAAGAGTAACAAGGGAGAGAGTAAGGCCTCTTAAGAACAAAGAACAATACAGCACAGGAACAGGCCCTTCGGCCCTCCAAGCCTGTGCCGCTCCCACCACCCTCTGTGTAAAATACATCCCCCTGACATCTGTGTTGAACCTTGCAACAAGGTCATCTATGTGCGGATCCACAAGAGATGGGTGAGATCCTAAATGAATATTTCTCATCAGTATTTACTGTTGAGAAAAGCATGGATGTTAGGGAACTTGGGGAAATAAATAGTGATGTCTTGAGGAGTGTTCATATTACAGAGAAGGAGGTGCTGGAAGTCTTAAAATGCATCAAGGTAGATAAATCCCCGGGACCTGATGAAGTGTATCCCAGGACACTGTGGGAGGCTAGGGAGGAAATTGCGGGTCCCGTAGCCGAGATATTTGAATCATCGATAGTCACGGGTGAGGTGCCTGAAAATTGGAGAGTGGCAAATGTTGTGCCTTTGTTTAAAAAGGGCTGCAGGGAAAAGCCTGGGAACTACAGGCCAGTGAGCCTCACACCTGTGGTGGGTAAATTGTTGGAAGGTATTTTGAGAGACAGGATCTACAGGCATTTAGAGACGCAAGGACTGATTAGGGACAGTCAGCATGGCTTTGTGAGTGGAAAATCATGTCTCACAAATTTGATTGAGTTTTTTGAAGGGGTAACCAAGAAGGTAGATGAGGGCAGTGCAGTTGATGTTGTCTACATGGACTTTAGCAAGGCCTTTGACAAGGTACCGCATGGTAGGTTGTTGCATAAGGTTAAATCTCACGGGATCCAGGGTGAGGTATCTAAATGGATACAAAGTTGGCTTCTTGACAGAAACCAGAGGGTGGTTGTAGAGGGTTGTTTTTCAAACCAGAGGCCTGTGGCCAGCGGTGTGCCTCAGGGATCAGTGCTGGGCCCACTGTTATTTGTCATTTATATTAATGATTTGGATGATTTGGATGAGAATATAGGAGGCATGGTTAGTAAGTTTGCAGATGACACCAAGATTGGTGGCATAGTGGACAGTTTATCTCCAATTGCAATGGAATCTTGATCAATTGGGCCAGTGGGCTGACGAATGGCAGATGGAGTTTAATTTAGATAAATGTGAGGTGATGAATTTGGTAGATTGAACCAGGGCAGGACTTACTCAGTTAATGGTAGGGCGTTGGGGAGAGTTACAGAGCAAAGAGATCTAGGGGCACATGTTCATAGCTCCTTGAAAGTGGAGTCGCAGGTGGACAGAGTGGTGAAGAAGGCATTCAGCATGCTTGGTTTCATCGGTCAGAACATTGAATACAGGAGTTGGGACGTCTTGTTGAAGTTGTACAAGACATTGGTAAGGCCACACTTGGAATACTGTGTACAGTTCTGGTCACCCTATAACAGAAAGGATATTATTAAACTAGAAAGTGCAGAAAAGATTTACTATGATGGTTTGAGTTATAAGGAGAGGCTGGATAGACTGGGACTTTTTTCTCTGGAGCGTAGGAGGCTGAGGGATGACCTTATAGAGGTCTATAAAATAACGAGGGGCACAGATCAACTAGATAGTCAATATCTTTTCCCAAAGTTAGGGGAGTCCAAAACTAGAGGCCATAGGTTTAAGGTGAGAGGGGAGAGATACAAAAGGGTCCAGAGGGGAATTTTTTTTCACACAGAGGGTGGTGAGTGTCTGGAACAAGCTGCCAGAGGCAGTAGTAGAGGCGGGTATAATTTTGTCTTTTAAAAAGCGTTTAGACAGTTACATGGTTAAGATGGGTATCGAGAGATAGGGGCCAAGTACAGGCAATTGGGACTAGTTTAGGGGATAAAAAAAGGGGTGGCATGGACAAGTTGGGCCAAAGGGCCTGGTTCCATGCTGTAAACCTCTGTGACTCTAATATTCCAAATGAGGCCTAACTAAGGTTCTATAAAGCTGCAGCATGACCTGCCAAGTTTCATACTCAATGCTCCGGCCGATGAAGGTGACCATGCCGCATGCCTTCTTAACTCCCTTATCCACCTGCGTTGCCTCTTTCAGTGATCGGTGGACATGTACGCCCAGATCCCTCTGCCTGTCAATACTCCTAAGGGTTCGACCATTTACTGTATAATTCCTACATGCATTGGACCTTCCAAAATGCATTATCTCACACTTCTCCGATTAAACTCCATCTGCCATTTCTCCGCCCAAGTCTCCAACCGGTCTATATCTTGCTGTGTTCTCTGATAAACCTCTTCACTATCTGCAGCTCCACCAATTTTTGTGTCGTTTGCGAACTTACAAATCAGACCAGCTACATTTTCCTCCAAATCATTTATATATATTATGAACAACAAAGGCCCCAGAATTGATCCCTGTGGAACACCACTAGTCACAGCCTTCAATTCAGAAAAGCATTCCCCTACTGCTACCCTCTGGAAAAAAGCTTCTGACTGTCCACTCTGTCCATGCCTCTCATAATCTTGTAGACTTCTATCGGGTCGCCCCTCAACCTCCGTTGCTCCAGTGAGAACAAACCAAGTTTCTCCAACCTCTCCTCATAGCTAATGCCCTCCATACCAGGCAACATCCTGGTAAATCTTTTCTGCACCCTCTCCAAAGCCTCCACATCCTTCTGGGGGTAGTGTGGCGACCAGAATCCAGTCACATTTTCCTCCAAATCATTTATATATATTACAAACAGCAAAGGTCCCAGCACTGATCCCTGAGGAACGCCACTTGTCACAGCCCTCCATTCAGAAACGCACCCTTCCACTGCTACCCTCTGTCTTCTTTGACCGAGCCAGTTCTCTATCCACCTTGCCAGCTCACCTCTGATCCCATGCGACTTCACCTTCTGCACCAGTCTGCCATGAGGGACCTTGTCAAAGGCCTTACTGACGTCCATGTAGACACCATCCACTTCCCCACCCTCATCAATCATCTTCGTCACTTTCTCGAAAAATTCGATCAAGTTCGTGAGACACGACCTCCCCTTCACAAAACCATGTTGCCTCTCACTAATACGTCCACTTATTTCCAAGCGGGAATAAATCCTGTTTCGAAGAATCCTCTCCAATAATTTCCCTACCACTGATGTAAGGCTCACCGGCCTGTAATTACCTGCGTTATTCTTGCTACCCTTCTTAAACAAAGGAACAACATTGGCTATTCTCCAATCCTCTGGGACCTCCCCTGTTGCCAGTAAAAAGTAAAAATACTTTTTAAGACACCCAATACCTCCTCCATTTTGATATTGAGATAACCCAGAATATCTACACACCCTACCCTAGGCTCCTCATCCATCAAGTCCCTCTCTTTGGTGAATACTGAGGCAAAGTATTCATTTAGCATCTCGCCCATTTGCTCTGGTTCCATGCATCGATTCCCTCCACTATCCCTGATGGGCCAGCCTGGTGGTATAAACCTGGACCGAGTGTGTGTGAACTGCAGAGATGTGGAACAAGCCACTCCCAGGCTGGAGTGGGACAGACCTGGAGTTCCGTTACGGACACCCCTTGGAAAGATAGTCTGGAAAATCAGAGAACCCAGAAACCAACTCCAGACCCGAGAATTGGGACACAGACCCATCCCCACAGAAAGCCCGAGACAGCAGACTGTATAACAATCCAGCTCCATATCTCCCTCTGAATCTCTCTCTCTTTCTCTCTTTTTCTCTCTCCTTTTCTGTCTCTCTCTCTTTCTCTCTCTCTCTCTCTGTCTCTCTCTCTGTCCCACTGTCTCTCTCTCTCTCTGTCACTCTCTCACTCTCTGTCTCTCTTTCTGTGGATCTCTCACTCTGTATCTCTCCCTGTCGCGCTCTCTCTCTTTCTGTGGATCACTCCCTCTGTATCTCTCTCTCTCTGTCTCTCCCTCTCTCTATCTCTCTCTCCCTATCTCTCTCTCTGTCTCTCTGCCTCTCTCTCTCTCTCTCTCTCTGTCTCTCTCTCTTGTTCCACTGGAGCAAGCTGAGAGGGAGTGATTGGAGGCAGCAGGGCTGGTGAGAGATTAATTGAATTGTTTATTTATTTAATTAGTCAGCTAGTGTGTGTTTTATTTTGGTCTTTACTTTTGCAGCAGTATTTTAAGTTTAAAGTGAAAACTGGAAGTGGGCTGCTAAGGAGTCTGGGAAGGGTTTTTTAAGCGCGCGAAGTATAAAAGGTAGGCTGCAGTATACAGCGGGCAGCGTCAGGAGCGGGCAGTGGAGTGAGTGGAAAGCAGAGTGTGAGCTATAAGGCTTTGGCTCACAGGGCTTAGTCAGAAAGGGCGAGCAGAGGTGAGTTTAAATTCATTTCTGCACTTTCTACCTGGTACTGGCAAGGTATCTAGAGGGGATGGGTGTGCAGGCAGTGCTATGTTCCTCTTGCACTATGTTTGAGGTGAGGGACGACGACAGTGTCCCTGCTGATTACACCTGTGGGAAGTGCACCCATCTGCAGCTCCTCCAAAACCGTGTGAGGGAACTGGAGCTGGAGTTGGATGAACTTAGGATCATCAGGGACGCAGAGATGGCCATAGACAGAAGCTTTAGGGATACAGTTACTCCAAGGAATGAAAACAGATGGGTGACGGTGAGAGGGGCTGGGAGGAAGCAGTCCGTGCAGGGATCCCCGGTGGTCGTTCCCCTTAGCAACAAGTATTCCGCTTTGGATACGGTTGAGGGGGATGACATACCAGTGGTGAGCCGCAGTGAGAGGATCTCCAGCACTGTGTCCGTCTCTGTGGCTCGGGAGGGTAAGGGGCAGAGCGGGAGGGCAATAGTTATTGGGGACTCGTTAGTTAGAGGGATAGATAGGAGGTTCTGTGGCAGCAAAAGAGACTCACGGATGGTATGTTGCCTACCGGATGCCAAGGTCCGTGACGTCTCGGACCGTGTTTTCCGGATTCTGAAGGGGGAGGGGAAACAGTCACAAGTCGTGGTACACATTGGAACCAATGACATAGGTAAGAGAAGGGACGGGGATTTAAAGCAAGAATTTCTGGAGCTGGGCTGGAAGCTGAGAGCCAAGACAAAACATGTGGTCATCTCTGGTACGTTGCCGGTACCACGTGATAGTGAGTTGAGGAACAGGGAGAGAGTGCAGTTAAACATGCGGTTGCAGGGATGGTGCAGGAGGGAGGGTTTCAGATACGTGGATAATTGGAACACATTCTGGGGAAGGTGGGACCTGTACAAACAGGACGGGGTGCACCTGAACCAGAGGGGCACCAATATCCTTGGAGGGAAATTTGTTACGGCTCTTCAGGGGGGTTTAAACTAATTTGTCAGGGGAGTGGGAACAGGAGTTGTAGGACAGAGGTTAGTGAGGGTGGTGAGGTATTGGGGAAGGTATCAGGGTCAACGGTGGGTACCGGTAGACAGGAAGGTGGGTTGAAGTGTGTCTACTTCAATGCAAGTAGCATCCGGAACAAGGTAGATGAACTTGGGGCGTGGATTGGTACTTGGGACTAAGATGTTGTGGCCATTACGGAGACGTGGGTAGAACAAGGACAGGAATGGTTGTTGGACGTTCCGGGGTACAGATGTTTCACTAAGTGTAGGGAAGCTGGTAAAAGAGGTGGAGGAGTGGCATTGTTAATCAAGGATAGTTTAACGGCTGCGGAAAGGCACTTCGAGGGGGATCTGCACACTGAGGTAATATGGGCTGAGGTTAGAAATAGGAAAGGAGCAGTCACGTTGTTAGGAGTTTACTACAGGCCCCCAAATAGTAATAGAGATGTGGAGGAAGAAATTGCTAAGCAGATTATGGATATGTGTGCGGGTCACAGGGTAGTTGTCATGGGGGACTTTAACTTTCCAAATATTGATTGGAACCTTTGTAGGTCAAATAGTTTGGATGGGGCAGTTTTTGTGCAGTGTGTGCAGGAGGGTTTCCTGACACAATATGTGGACAAGAGGTGGGGCCACATTGGATTTGGTACTGGGAAATGAACTGGGCCAAGTGTTAGATTTGGTTGTGGGAGAGCACTTTGGAGATAGTGACCACAATTCGGTGTCTTTTGTTATTGCAATGGAGAGGGATAGGGCCGTACGGCAGGGCAAGGTTTACAATTGGGGGAGAGGTAATTATGATGCGATTAGGCATGAATTAGGGGGCATAAGTTGGGAACAGAAACTGTCAGAGAAAGGAACTAATGAAAAGTGGAACTTTTTCAAGGAACAAATACTGGGTGTCCTTGATAGGTATGTCCCTGTCAGGCAGGGAGGAAATGGCCGAGTGAGGGAACCATGGTTCACGAAAGAGGTGGAATGTCTTGTGAAAAGGAAGAGGGAAGCTTATGTAGGGATGAGGAAACAAGGTTCAGATGGCTCGATTGAGGGTTACAAGTTAGCAAGGAACGAGCTGAAAAAGGGGCTTAGGAGAGCTAGGAGGGGACACGAAAAGTCCTTGACGGGTCGGATCAAGGAAAACCCCAAGGCTTTTTACTCTTATGTGAGGAATAAAAGAATGACCAGGGTGCGGTTAGGGCCGGTCAAGGACAGTAGTGGGAACTTGTGTATGGAGTCAGTAAAGATAGGCGAGGTGATGAATGAATACTTTTCTTCAGTGTTCACCAAGGAGAGGGGCCATGTTTTTGAGGAAGATAAGGTGTTACAGGTTAATAGGCTGGAGGAAATAGATGTTTGGAGGGAGGATGTCCTGGCAGTTTTGAATAAACTGAAGGTCGATAAGTCCCCTGGGCCTGATCAAATATATCCTAGGATTCTTTGGGAGGCAAGGGATGAGATTGCAGAGCCTTTGGCTTTGATCTTTGGGTCCTCGCTGTCCACGGGGATGGTGCCAGAGGGCTGGAGAATGGCGAATGTTGTTCCTCTGTTTAAGAAAGGGAATAGAAATGACCCTGGTAATTATAGACCGGTTAGTCTTACTTCAGTGGTTAGTAAATTGATGGAAAAGGTCCTTAGAGATGGGATTTACGACCATTTAGAAAGATGCGGATTAATCCGGGATAGTCAGCACGGATTCGTGAAGGGCAAGTCATGCCTCACAAATTTGATTGAATTTTTTGAGGAGGTAACTAAGTGTGTTGATGAAGGTAGGGCAGTTGATATCATATACATGGATTTTAGTAAGGCGTTTGATAAGGTACCCCATGGTCGGCTTATGATGAAAGTGAGGAGGTGTGGGATAGAGGGAAAGTTGGCCGATTGGATAGGTAACTGGCTGTCTGATCGAAGACAGAGGGTGGTAGTCGATGGAAAATTTTCAGATTGGAGGCAGATTGCTAGCGGAGTGCCGCAGGGATCAGTGCTTGGTCCTCTGCTCTTTGTGATTTTTATTAATGACTTGGAGGAGGGGGCTGAAGGGTGGGTCAGTAAATTTGCTGATGACACCAAGATTGGTGGAGTAGTGGATGAGGTGGAGGGCTGTTGTAGGCTGCAAAGAGACATAGATAGGATGCAAAGCTGGGCTGAAAAATGGCAAATGGAGTTTAACCCTGATAAATGTGAGGTGATTCATTTTGGATTACAGGGTCAAAGGTAGGGTTCTGAAGACTATGGAGGAACAGAGAGATCTTGGGGGGTCCATGTGGTGAACCATCGTTGGTTCACCACTGGGGGTTGTTATTATGTTACTGTTGGGCTAGGGTGTTGTTACTGTGGGGGTTGTACAATGTTGTTGGGTTAGGGTGTTTACCTGTTATAAGAGTTATCGTGGCACATTCCAGTGGGGTCCCGCCTCCGGTGGCGAGGTATAAGACCCTCTGCTCCGGCAGGACCCCTTCAGTCTGAACTGGTGTATTCATGTTAGTAGTTCCATTGTTACACAATAAAAGCCTTCAATATCGAAGCCTTGGTTCCACGTGCTTAATTGTCGCGCATCAATTTTATTGTGTAACAGAAAACTCACAGCTGTACAAAAAAAAGAGTATGGAACAGATCTTAAAACCGGATCGTCTGACACTGGACCCACGTGCGGTCGGTGCCGCTAACACATTCGACCATTGGTGGAAGTGTTTCGAGGACTACCTGGCAGCCTCGGTAGCTATCACTACAGACAGTGATAAACTCCAGGTCCTCTACGCAAGGGTAAGCGACACGATTTATCTCGCCATTCGTGCAGCTCCCACTTACCCGGGTGCCGTCGAGCTCCTAAAAAAACGATACACGAAGCCACCCAACGAGATACACGCTCGTTACCTCCTCGCTACACGACGTCGGCAGTCGGGCGAAACCATGGAGGACTATGCCAATGAGCTCCTGCAGCTTGCCAGGGGTTGCGATTGTAAAGACGTATCAGCCGAACAATATATGTACGACCTCGCCCGAGACGCGTTCGTAGCAGGGGTAGGGTCCTTGTACATCAGGCTTAAATTGCTGGAAAAGGGGAAACTCGACTTGACCCAAGCAATGGAGATGGCTGTGATGCTGGAAGCGGCGTCGAAGAGCTTGGCGCTGTACCCCGAGGACCACGTGCAGTCAACGTGGCTGGAGCAAGCTCAGCTCCCTCCTCGCCCCGCTAACCCGCGCTCCCAGATCGATCCGACGACGGCGGCAGCTCCAGGTGGCCAGCGATGCTATTTTTGTGGTGGAGCCAAGCATCCATGGCAACAGTGTCCGGCAAGAACGGCAATCTGCTGCCAGTGCAGTAAAAAAGGCCACTACGGCAAAGTCTGCAGGTCCAAGCCTAAAAACGGCAGTGCAGCTTGTAACCCTCCAGAACGGAGACAATCTCGTTCGGCGTCGCAGTACCCACGAGGTCCGACCACGTGCGAACCCAGGACGGCGCCATCGTGGCTGACGGAGGAGGAGGAAGACCACCAGGAGTCGCTGCGTTTGGCGCCCTCGCCCACGTGCGATTCATGGGGGCGGCCATCATGGTCCACGACGACTAGGAGCGACCAGCAGGGGTCCTCAGCATCAACATCGGCAGCATGCAGTGACACCCAGGGGCCAACGGTGGCGTCGATCTCCCTGGACCAGACCAGGCACTACAGACTTGAAAATTCCATGATGGATATAAAGGTTAGTGGTCGAACTGTGAATTGTCTGTTTGACAGTGGGAGCACCGAAAGTTTCATACACCCTGAAACTGCTAAAAGGTGTGGACTCCGGGTTCTCCCTGCCAAGCAGACAATTTCCATGGCATCACGGTCCCGGTCTGTACCGATCCAAGGACGATGTATGGTAACTCTTGAGGTACAGGGCACAATTTACAAGCAATACAGGCTCCTTGTGTTACCTCACCTTTGTGCGCCAATTCTCCTCGGACTAAACTTTATGGTCCACATGAAGAGTGTGATCCTACAGTACGGTGGGCCACTCCCTTCACTGGCAGTAGGGAATCAGCCGCAGCCTCCAAATTGCCCAAAGCGCCCCGCATGCAATCTATCCACCCTGAAAATCACTACACCATCCCTTTTTAAAAATCTGGTACCTGGCTGCAAGCCCATCGCTACTAAAAGTAGGCGTTACAGCGCTGAGGACCGGATCTTTATTAGATCTGAGGTTCAGCGGCTCCTCAAGGAAGGGATCATACAGGCCAATGCTAGTCCGTGGAGAGCGCAGGTCGTGGTAGTCAAAAGCGGGAACAAACCTCGGATGGTCATCGACTATAGTCAGACCATTAATCGTTATACGCAGCTGGATGCGTATCCTCTCCCGCGCATTTCTGATATGGTCAATCAGATTGCGCAGTACCGAGTGTTTTCTACCATAGACCTTAAGTCCGCCTACCATCAACTCCCCATCCGCCCAGAGGACCGACAATATACGGCTTTTGAGGCGGATGGTCGTCTATACCAATTCCTCAGGGTTCCATTTGGTGTCACCAATGGGGTCTCGGTCTTCCAGCGTGCTATGGACCGAATGGTGGACCAGAACGGGTTGCGGGCTACCTTCCCGTACCTGGATAACGTCACCATCTGCGGCCATGACCAGCAGGACCACGACACGAATCTCCAACACTTTCTGCGCACTGCATCTCGCCTGAATCTGACCTATAACAGGGAGAAGTGCGTATTCCGTACGCGCAGGTTAGCCATCCTCGGATACGTGGTGGAAAACGGGGTCATTGGCCCTGATCCAGACCGTATGCGCCCACTTACTGAACTTCCCTTGCCCGCTAGCACGAAAGCACTGAGGAGATGCCTCGGGTTCTTTTCGTATTATGCACAGTGGGTCCCCAACTACGCGGACAAAGCTCGTCCGCTCATTAAGTCCACGACCTTCCCACTTACGCCGGAGGCCCAATTGGCCTTCAAGGCTTTGAAAAGCGACATCTCGAAAGCCACGATGCACGCGGTGGATGAATCCATCCCTTTCCAGGTGGAGAGTGATGCATCTGATTTCGCCCTAGCCGCCACACTAAACCAGGCAGGCAGGCCCGTCGCGTTCTTTTCCCGCACCCTTCAAGGCCCCGAAATTCAGCACTCAGCGGTGGAGAAGGAGGCTCAGGCCATTGTGGAGGCAGTCAGACACTGGCGCCATTACCTGGCAGGGAAGCGGTTCACCCTGATCACGGATCAATGATCCGTGGCGTTTATGTTCAGCAACACGCAGAGGGGCAAGATCAAGAACGATAAGATCTTGCGGTGGAGAATTGAGCTCTCCACCTATAATTACGATATTATGTATCGTCCAGGGAAGCTCAATGAGCCCTCGGATGCCCTCTCGCGCGGAACATGCGCCATCATGCAGGAGGACCGCTTGAAGGCTCTCCACAATGATCTGTGTCATCCTGGAGTCACCAGACTCTACCACTTCGTCAAAGCCCGCAACCTGCCCTACTCGGTGGAGGATGTCAGGTCGGTGACGAGAAGCTGTCGGATTTGCGCAGAATGTAAACCACACTTTTATCGACCAGACCGGGCACAATTGGTCAAGGCCACTCGCCCTTTTGAGAGGCTGAGTGTGGATTTTAAGGGCCCCCTTCCCTCAACGGACCGGAATGTCTATTTCCTCAACATAATAGACGAGTATTCCCGGTTTCCGTTTGTTGTCCCCTGTGCGGACACGTCGACTGCCACCGTCATCAAGGCATTCAGTGAGCTTTTTACCCTGTTCGGGTACCCCTGCTACATTCATAGCGACAGGGGTTCGTCGTTCATGAGCAACGACTTGAGGCAATTCCTGCTCTCATTCGGGATTGCCTCTAGTAGAACCACGAGCTACAACCCTAGGGGTAACAGACAGGTGGAAAGGGAGAATGCTACAGTCTGGAAGGCTGTCCTACTGGCACTGAAATCCAGGGGCCTTCCAGTCTCCCGTTGGCAGGAGGTCCTTCCAAATGCGCTCCATTCTATCCGCTCCCTCCTGTGTACGGCAACCAATGCTACTCCCCACGAGAGGATGTTCTCATTCCCTCGGAAGTCGTCCTCGGGAACCTCATTGCCAGCCTGGTTGACGTACCCAGGACCCGTCCTTCTGCGGCGACATGTGAGGCCTCGCAGGTCCGACCCCTTGGTCGAACCGGTCCAACTCCTCCACGCCAACCCTCAGTATGCCTATGTGGCATATCCTGATGGGCGAGAGGACACTGTCTCCATTAGAGACCTGGCGCCCGCAGGGGACGTAGCAACTCCTGTCGCTCCTATTCCCCCAGTCACGAATCCACTACTCCTCATTGCTTCCCCAGACGTGGCGCGGTCAGCACCGGGACCAGTGCATAACACTTTTACTCCCATGTACAGCTTGCCTGAGACTCGGAGATCGGCGCCACCATCATCACCACCACCACCACTACCAAAGGTTCCAGGATCCCCTGCACCATCGCCTCACCAGGGCCGGCCGGCCCGGGAGTCCTTGAGGGGACAGCCAGACGTTGTTTTGGAAAGAGCGCCACCGCAAGCACCTGCTCCGGTTTCGCAACCGGTGTTGAGGAGATCACAGCGTCGGTGCGGTCCTCCAGACCGTCTGGACTTGTGAATTCTGTTTATATGACCTGTTTTTTTTCTTGCACCCCGCCACCTTTGGTTCCTAAAGGAGGGGTGAATGTGGTGAACCATCGTTGGTTCACCACTGGGGGTTGTTATTATGTTACTGTTGGGCTAGGGTGTTGTTACTGTGGGGGTTGTACAATGTTGTTGGGTTAGGGTGTTTACCTGTTATAAGAGTTATCATGGCACATTCCAGTGGGGTCCCGCCTCCGGTGGCAGGGTATAAGACCCTCTGCTCCGGCAGGACCCCTTCAGTCTGAACTGGTGTATTCGTGTTAGTAGTTCCATTGTTACACAATAAAAGCCTTCAATATCGAAGCCTTGGTTCCACGTGCTTAATTGTCGTGCATCAGTCCATATCCACTGATCTCTAAAGGTTGCCACTCAAGTGGATAGAGCTGTGAAGAAGGCATATAGTGTGTTAGCTTTTATCAACAGGGGGTTGGAGTTTAAGAGCCGTGGGGTTATGCTGCAACTGTACAGGACCTTGGTGAGACCACATTTGGAATATTGTGTGCAGTTCTGGTCACCTCACTATAAGAAGGATGTGGAAGTGCTGGAAAGAGTGCAGAGGAGATTTACCAGGATGCTGCCTGGTTTGGAGGGTAGGTCTTATGAGGAAAGGTTGAGGGAGCTCGGGCTGTTCTCTCTGGAGCGGAGGAGGCTGAGGGGAGACTTAATAGAGGTTTATAAAATGATGAAGGGGATAGATAGAGTGAACGTTCAAAGACTATTTCCTCGGGTGGATGGAGCTATTACAAGGGGGCATAACTATAGGGTTCGTGGTGGGAGATACAGGAAGGATATCAGAGGTAGGTTCTTTACGCAGAGAGTGGTTGGGGTGTGGAATGGACTGTCTGCAGTGATAGTGGAGTCAGACACTTTAGGAACATTTAAGCGGTTATTGGATAGGCACATGGAGTGCACCAGGATGATAGGGAGTGGATAGCTTGATCTTGGTTTCAGATAAAGCTGGGCACAACATCATGGGCCGAAGGGCCTGTTCTGTGCTGTACTGTTTGATGCGCGACAATCAAGCACGAGGTACAAGGCTTCAGCGATTGAAGGCTTTTATTGACAAACAATGGAACTATTTAAACACGAGTACACCATTCCAGACTGGAGGGGTCCCGCCTGAGCAGAGGGTCTTATACCTCTCCCAGGAGGCGGGGCCCGACCGGGATGTGCCATAACAGCATCCACCACAGGTATATTAATCCCACAGTGTCAACACCCTAACCCAACAACAACATTATAACAACCCCACAGTGTCAACACCCTAACCCAACAGCAACATTGGAATAACCCCACAGTGGTAACCAACGATGGTTCACCACATTCACCCCTCCTTTGAAAACAAAGGCCGGCGGGGTGCGAAAACAGACTACATATATACAAAATTCACAAGTCCAGACGGTCTGGAGGACCGCACCGTTGCTGTGATCTCCTCAACACCAGTTGTGACACCGGAGCAGGTGCTTGCGGTGGCGTTCTCTCCAAAACAACGTCCGGCTGTCCCCTCGAGGACTCACGGGCCGGTTGACCCTGGTGAAGCGGTGGTGCAGGGGATCCCGGTACCTTCTGTGGTGGCGCCGATCTCCGAGTCTCAGGCAAGCTGTACATGGGAGTATAACTGTTAAGCACTGGTCCCGGTGCTGACCGCGCCACGTCCGGGGAAGAAATAAGCGATAGGGGATTCGTGACAGGGGGTATGGGAGCGACAGGAGTTGCTACGTCCCCTGCGGGCGCCAGGTCTCGGATCGAGACTGTGTCCTCTCGCCCGTCAGGATATGCCACATAGGCATACTGAGGGTTGGCGTGGAGGAGGTGGACCGGTTCGACCAAGGGGTCGGACTTGCGGGCCCTTACATGTCGCCGCAGAAGGACGGGTCCTGGGTACGTCAACCAGGCTGGTAAAGATATCCCCGAGGACGACTTCCGAGGGAATGAGAACATCCTCTCGTGGGGAGTAGCATTGGTTGCCGTACACAGGAGGGAGCGAATGGAGTGAAGCGCATCAGGGAGGACCTCCTGCCAATGGGAGACTGGAAGGCCTTTGGACTTCAGCGCCAATAGGACAGCCTTCCAGACTGTAGCATTCTCTCTTTCCACCTGTCCATTACCCCTAGGGTTGTAACTCGTGGTCCTACTAGAGGCAATCCCGTATGAGAGCAGGAATTGCCTCAAGTCGTTACTCATGAACGACGAGCCCCTGTCGCTATGTATATAGCAGGGGTACCCGAACAGGGTAAAAAGATCACGGAATGCCTTGATCACCGTGGCAGTCGACGTGTCCGCACAGGGGACAACAAACGGGAACCGGGAGTACTCATCTATTATGTTCAGAAAGTACACGTTCCGATCTGTTGAGGGAAGGGGGCCCTTAAAATCAACACTCAGCCTCTCGAAGGGGCGAGTGGCCTTGACCAAATGTGCCCGGTCAGGTTGGTAAAAGTGCGGTTTGCATTCCGCGCAAATCCGACAGCTCCTTGTCACCGACCTGACGTCCTCCACCGAGTAAGGCAGGTTGCGGGCTTTGACAAAGTGGTAGAGCCGAGTGACCCCAAGATGGCACAGGTCATTATGGAGGGCGTTCAAGCGATCCTCCTGAGTACTAGCGCATATTCCGCGCGAGAGGGCATCCGAGGGCTCATTGAGTTTCCCTGTACGATACATGATATCGTAGTTATAGGTGGAGAGTTCAATTCTCCACCGCAAGATCTTGTCATTCTTGATCTTGCCCCTCTGCGAGTTGTTGAACATGAACGCCACGGACCGCTGGTCCGTGATCAGGGTGAACCACTTTCCCGCCAGGTAATGGCGCCAGTGTCTGACGGCCTCCACAATGGCCTGGGCCTCCTTTTCCACCGCTGAATGCCGAATTTCGGGGCCTTGGAGGATGCGGGAAAAAAACGCGACGGGCCTGCCCGCCTGGTTAAGTGTGGCGGCCAGGGCGAATCAGATGCATCGCTTTCCACCTGAAAAGGGATGGATTCATCTACCGCGTGCATCGTGGCTTTCGCGATGTCATGTTTCAATTCCTTGAAGGCCAATTGGTCCTCTGGCGTGAGTGGAAAAGTCGTGGACTTAATAAGCGGACGGGCTTTGTCCGCGTAGTTGGGGACCCACTGCGCATAATAGGAGAAGAAGCCTAGGCATCTTCTCAGTGCTTTTGCGCTAGCGGGCAAGGGAAGTTCAGCAAGGGGGCGCATACGGTCTGGATCAGGGCCAATGACCCCGTTTTCCACCATGCATTCCAGGATGGCTAACCGGCGCGTACGGAATACACACTTCTCCCTGTTGTAGGTCAAATTCAGGCGAGATGCAGTGCGTAAGAAGTTCTGGAGATTTGTGTCATGGTCCTGCTGATCACGGCCGCAGATGGTGACATTATCCAGGTACAGGAAGGTAGCCCGCAGCCTGTTCTGGTCCACCATTCGGTCCACAGCACGCTGGAAGACCGAGACCCCATTGGTGACACCAAATGGAACCCTAAGGAAATGATACAGACGACCATCCGCCTCAAAGGCCGTGTATTGTCGGTCCTCTGGGCGGATGGGGAGTTGGTGGTAGGCGGACTTAAGGTCTATGGTGGAGAACACCCGGTACTGCGCAATCTGATTGACCATATCAGATATGCGCGGGAGAGGATACGCATCCAGCTGCGTATATCTGTTAATGGTCTGACTGTAATCAATGACCATCCGGGGTTTGTTCCCGCTCTTGACCACCACAACCTGTGCTCTCCACGGACTAACACTGGGCTGTATGATCCCTTCTTTGAGGAGTCGCTGAACCTCAGATCGGATGAAGATCCGATCCTCAGTGCTGTAACGCCTACTTTTAGTAGCGATGGGCTTGCAGCCTGGTACCAGATTCTGAAATAAAGAGGGTGTGGTGATCTTTAACGTAGAAAGATTGCAGGCGGGGCGCTTTGGACAATTTGGAGACTGCAGCTGTTCTCCCACTGTCAGCGAAGGGAGTGGCCCACCGTACTGTAGGATCACACTCTTCATGTGGACCATAAAGTTTAGTCCGAGGAGAATTGGTGCGCAAAGATGCGGCAACACAAGGAGCCTGAAACGCTCGTAAATTGTGCCTTGCACTTTCAAAGTTACCACACAACGTCCTAGCACAGCGACAGACCGGGACCTTGATGCCATAGAGATTGTCTGTTTGGCAGGTTGAATCTGGAGTCCACACCTCTTCACAGTGTCAGGGTGGATAAAACTCTCAGTGCTCCCGCTGTCAAACAGACAATAAATTGCACGACCATTTACCTGTATATCCATCATCGAACAGTCAAGCCTGTGAGGCTTAGCCTGGTCCAGGGTGATCGACGCCACCGTTGGTCCGTGAACGTCACTGCAGGCAGCTGAGGTCGATGCTGAGGACCCCTGCTGGTCGCTCATGGTCATCGTCGACCAAAATGGCCGCCCCCATGAATCGCACATGGGTGAGGGCGCCAAACTTAGCGACTCCTGGTGGTCATCCTCCTCCGAATCCGTCGACCGCAATGGCGTCGTCCTGGACTCGCACGTGGACGAACCTCGTGAGTACTTCGA
>NW_027590854.1:10000-156385 GCF_964213995.1 Mustelus asterias
TAGTTGGTTTGGCCATGCTAAATTGCCCCTTAGTATTCAACGGTGTGCATGTTGGGTTAATTGGCCATGTTAAATTGTTCCTCCGAGTCCAATGATGAGAAGGTCAGGTGGATTGCCCATGGTAAATTGCCCCTTAGTGTCCAAAAATGTGAAGATTTGGTGAATTGACCATGCTACGTTGCCACTTAGTGCCCAAAGATGAATAGGTTAGGTGGATTGGCCGTGCTAAATTGACACCAACTGTGGAAGTTTCCCATCCCGCCCACCTTGGGAATTGTAACAGGCAGGGCAGGACCATGCCAAAGTCTCTCATAGAATCCCTACAGTGCAGAAGGAGGCCATTCAGCCCATCGATTCTGCACTGACTCTCCAAAAGAGCAGCCTATCCAGGCCCTCCCCTCCACCCTATCCTGTCCCCTCCACCCTATCCCCATAACCCCGTGTATTCACCATGACTAAATCACCTCAGCCACGCTCGTCCCAAGACTGGAAATCCCGCCCCTAGTGTCCAAAGATGCGAAGGTTAGGTGGATTGGCCATGCCAAAATGATCTCTTCCTGTCCAAAGGTGGGCGATGTGTTCCCGTATTTAGTAAGGGTTTAAGATGATGAGATAGAAAGTTTGCCACAGTGCACACAAACAGGCAGCATTGGCAGCATTGTAGCTGGAAGCTTCAAATGACAAACAAATCTTCATGTCTGAAGTCAATGGATCAAAGAGTGAACGATGGATTTCATTGTAGACAATTGTGTGGTCACCCACTTTAAAAAGGATAGAACACATTGCTTTATGAATGGGGAAAGGCTGGAAAGAGTGGAGGCCCAAAGAGACTTGGGGCGGTCACATCAACATAGAAAATAGGAGGAGGCCATTCAGCCCTTCGAGCCTGACCCACCATTCAACACTGTCATGGCCGATCCTCTGTCTCAATGCCATACCCCAGCGCTCTCCCCATACACCTCGACACCTTTAGAGTCTAGAAATCTATCTCTTTCCTTCTTAAATATATTCAGTGACTTGGTCTCCACAGCTTTCTGTGGGAGAGAATTCCAAAGTTTCACCACCCTCTGAGTGAAGAGGTTTCCCCTCATCTCAGTCCCAAATGGCCTCCTCCGTATCTTGAGACTGTGACCCCTTGTTCCAGACACCCCCAGCCGGAGGAAACAATATCCCTGTATCCAGCCTGTCCAGCACTGTCAGAATTTTATACCTTTCAATCACTTCCTCTCTCACTCTTCTCCATTCCAGTGAATATAGGCCCAGCCGACCCAATCTCCCCTCAGACATCAATGCTGCCATCCCAGGAATCAGTCTGGTGAACATTCACTGCTCTCCCTCTGTGGCAAGTACATCCTTCCTCAGATAAGGAGAGGAACACTGCACACAAGACTCCAGGTGTGGTCTCAGCGAGGCTCTGTCCAGCTGCAGTAAGACATCCTTGCTCTTCCACGCGAATCCTCTTGCAATGAAGGCCAACATGGGTGTCACAGTGGTTAGCTCTGCTGCCTCACAGTGCAACGGACCCGGGTTCAATTTTGGTCTTGGGTCACTGCCTGTGTGGAGTTTGCACGTTCTCCCCGTGTCTGCGTGGGTTTCCTCCGGGTGCTCCGGTTTCCTCCCATACTCCAAAGATGCGCGCGTTAGGTTGATTGACCGTTACAAATTGCCCTTTAATGCCTGGGAGATTAGGATATTGTGAGTGAGACTGTGGGACTGTTCTCTATCTGTGTGTGTGTGTGTGAGACTGTGAGTGTATCTATGTGTGTGCATCACTGCGTTTGTGTGTGTTTCACTATCTTCCTGTCTCTCAGTCCCCCAGTCCCAGAATCTGCTTCTCTTTACACAGATGCTGCCTGTCCTGCTCAGTATTCCGGCATTGACTATTTCACAATCTGAGAAGTTGTGAATGCTGCGATCATCAGCGAACATCTCACCTATGGAGGGAAGGTCAGTGATGGAGCAGCTGAAGATGGTTGGGGCCTCGGACACTCACCCTGAGGAACTCCTGCAGTGATGTCCCGGGACTGAGAGGATCGGCTTTGAGATAATCGGCACATTGGGGGAAAGGTTGGGAAGCAGAGGATGCTGATTTAAGGTAAATGGCGACAGCGGCAACATGAGGCAATATCTGTGGCTTTGGAGTGATCCTTGTTGTACCCCACTATTAGCTGCTTGCCCACCTGAATATCTCACTGTTACTCTCTGCATTACTATCTCATCCCTATCTCTCAGTGACTCTGCCTCTCTCCATCTCTCCGGGGAAATTATAATGGGGAGCAAAGAAATGGCAGAAGAATTGAACATATACTTTGGTTCTGTCTTCACAAAAGAGGCACAGATAACCTGGCAGAAATGTTAGGGAACCAATGGTTTAGTGAGAGTGTGGAATTGAATTGAAGGAAATCAGTATTAGTAAGAAAATGGTGCTGGGGGAATGAATGGGGTTAAAGGCTGACAAATCCCCAGGGTCTGATAATCTACATCCCAGAGTATTAAAGGAAGCGGCGCTGGAAATATTGGATGCATTGCTGGTCATCTTCCAAAATTCTATAGACTCTGGAGCAGTCCCAACAGATTGGGGGGTGGCAAATGTAACCCCACTATTTAAAATAATCTTTTCACTTGCGTGTAATTTATCACAGAACACGGGCAGCATGGGCTTATCGAAAATGACGGGATAGTGTTGGGGTGGAGAAGTTATTCCTTCAAGTGGGAATCAGTGTAGTTTTGAAATGTGTTGAGGGTTTCTGCCTCTCTCCATTCAATCCTTCCCAACCACTCTGCCGAGGCTCCTTCTCACTTTCTACCAGACAATTATTTGTGTTCGGGAGCGGGTGCAGAGGAGATTGAAATGAAACGGACAGACAGTTAACTTCAACACTGAGAAATGTGAAGTGATGCACTTTGGACAATAAGTTGAGGAGAGAATCCATAAACCAACTGGGAACAAGTTAAATTGTGTGCAGGTAAAGGGAAACCTTTTATACCTCCATCAATCTCTGTCTCTCTCTTTTTCTCACTCTCTGTGTCTGTGTCTTCTGTCCATCTCTCCCTTTCTGGGATATCTGTGAAAAATATCCACAAATATCAGGCAGCCATTTGGCGTTTCTTCCCAGGGGCCATTTCGTGTGAACGCAGCACTGAGATATTTCTGACAGAGTTGTCTCTTCACCAAAGTAACGTCAGTATTTTAAATGTGACAGATACGCAGCTATGGAGACACAAACGAGGGCTGTATTCCCGGGAATTTTGGAGTGTCAGGGACAATTTGATCCAAGTTGTCAGGAGAATAATGGAAACTGATAGCACAGAGAGAGAGAAATGTTTCTTGCTGGTTATCCACCTCCTCCAGTCCCACCATCCTCCCATATCTGTTTTCCTTTCATTCTGGCTCCGTGACCATCCACAATTTGAATCGTTTCCCCATTGGGAGCTGTGTCTTCATCTGCGTGGGCTCCAACTCTGGAATTCCTTCCCTGAACGTTTTACTCAAATGCATCCATGGGATGTGGGCCTGGCTGGTTCTGCCAGCGTTTACTCCTCGTCCCTAATTGCTCATGAACTGAGTGGCTTGCTAGGCCATTTCAAACAGCATCTAAGAGTCAACCACATTGCTGTGAGGCTGGAGTCACATGTAGGCCCGACCAGGTAAGGACGGCAGATTTCCTTCCATAAAGGACACTAGTGAAGCAGATTGGTTTTCTCCATTTTAACACCTCCTTTTCCTCCAATTAAAATAGTTCGTAAAAACCATCTTTGGGACATGTGACCCTAAACTCTCTTGTGACTCGGGGTGAAATTTCTCACATTAAGGCTCCTGTGAAGCATCTTGGGATAATACTGTCCAAGGTGCTATATAAATGCAAGTTGTTGTTGTGTGTGTCAGAGTGTCAGCTTCTGTCCATGTCCAGGACACTGCAGGTAACAGAGAATGATTCACTCTGGTCTGCGATTGTACATCCCGTGTGTGTCTCAGTGTCAGCTCTGAAACATGTACAGCACAATCCCATCCTGTTTCTGTGTCTCTCTGCCTCTGTATCTGTATCTCTCCCTCTCGCTCCATCTCTCTCCCCAGGACTGAAACAAACTAGAGTTTCAATCCCACACTGGGATGCTGTTCAATGTGAGTTCAGTTTTCCCAGAAATAAAAATCCTCAATTAAAAATTCCTTTGACACAGCAGAGGGAACTTTACTCAAAGTGAATTTGCGGCTGTCTTGAATTTGAACCCAAGTTTTCAATATGGGGGTGGCACAGTGATGCAGGGGTTAGCACTGCTTCCTCACAGTGCCAGGGACCCGCCTTCGATTCCCAGCATGGGTCACTTTCTGACTGGAGTTTGAACGTCCTTCCCGTCTTTGTGTGGGTTTCCTCCGGGTGCTCCGGTTTCATCCCACACTCCAAAGATAGAACAAAGAAAATTACAGCACGGGAACAGGTCTTTCGGCTCTCCAAGCCTGCACCGACCATGCTGCCTGACTGAACTAAAACCCCCTACCCTTCCGGGGACCATATCCCTCCATTCCCATCTTATTCATGTCTTTGTCAAGACGCCCTTGAAAAGTCACTACCGTATCTGTTTCCACTCCATCCCCCGGCAACGAGTTCCAGGCATCCACCACCCTCTGTGTAAAAAACCTTTCCTCCCACATCTCCTTTAAACCTTGCCCCTCGCACCTTAAACCTCTGCCCCCGAGTAATAACTCTTCCACCCTGGGAAAAATCTTCTGACTATCCACTCTGTCCATGCCCCTCATAATCTGGCAGACTTCTATCAGGTGTACAGGTTAGGTGGATTGGCCATGCTAAATTGTCCCTTAGTGTCAGGAGGATTAGCTGAGGTAAATGTATGGGATTATAGGGATGGGGCCTGGGTGGGATTGTGGTCAGTGCAGACTCGATGGGCCGAATGGCCTCCTGCACTGCAGGATTCTATGAACCCTGTTCTGTATTTGGTTTGGGATTGTTTGTTGAAAAGTGTAGTTGAAGTGTTACTCTGTAATGCTGGAATTTAGGCTACGGGATGATTGGATCAAACACTTCAAGATAATAAGGGGAATGGAGAGGACTGATAAAGAACAACTTTTCCTGCTGGTTGGGGAGTCCAGGACTTGGGGACATTGGATTTCAAACAATGTTGAGGATTTTAGACTTGTAGGAGTGGAATTCAGAAATACTTTGCCACACCAGCTGTGATATTAGTTTGGAACGACCTTCTATAATTCGCAGTTGATGCTCAGTCACTTATTAATGTTTAAATCTGAGGTTGATAGATGATATTTTTATACAGGAGAAGCAATTTAAAATCAATGGGTCAATGTTAAAATGGATGCAGGAACAGAGAGACCTGGGCTTTCAGTTCATTTTTACATCTTAAAGATTCAACCTGGTGCTCAGAATCTGTCAGTTGAATCTACTTTTCCCGCCTGATAAAGTGTCAACAATTGTGTTGGGGAATGTGACAAAAGGTGACATTCCTGCACAGTGGGGTTGGGAGGTTGTTTGAAAGGAGATTCAGATTGTATCAGAAAGCGTCAATTAGATTGTGTCTCGTTGCAGAAGGTGCATATTTCACAGGAAATGCCCCGAGATAAAGACTAGTTTCACCGATGTCTGAGTAACTTTCAAAGTCTGCAGACGCATGAAGGGGGCAGAGATATTGTAATATTCAGAGCAGGAGATGGGGGACAATCACAGAATTGAAGATGTGAGGCCATCTCCTGTTTCCGAATGTCAGTGTTTAGCTTTTAAACTTTAGTCCTGGGCTAATAATTCCAAGTTTGCAATCCCACACTTTGCTGTTGTGAATTAGAGTTGTGAATTTTCTGAAATTGGTTGTGTAATAAAACTCGGTGCAGGATGCAATGATTCCCATTCTGTCTGCTGCTGCAAAGCCCACGTGTCTGTCTCAGTTTCATCGTATTTATCAATGATTTGAGATCCTAGAATCATAGAATCCCTGAAGGGCAGACCATTCGGCCCATCGAGTCTGCATCGACCACAATCCCACCCAGGCCCGATTCCCGTAACCCCATATATTTACCCTGTTAATCCCCTGACACTAAGGTCAATTTATCATGGCCAATCCACCTAACCCGCACATGTTTGGACTGTGGGAGGAAACTGGAGCACCCGGAGGAAACCCACGCAGACACTGGGAGAACTTTACACTGACAGCGAGCTGAGGCTGGAATTGTACCCGGGTCCCTGGCGCTGTGAGGCAGCAGTACGAACCACTGTGCCACCGTGCCGCCCTAAAGTGAAATGTCTTCACTGAATGGTTCAAAGAGTGAAAGATGGATTTCATTGGAGACAATTGTGTGGTCACCCACTTTAAAAATGATAGAACACATTGCTTTATGAATGGGGAAAGGCTGGAAAGAGTGGAGGCACAAAGAGACTTGGGGCGGTCACATCAACATAGAAAATAGAAGGAGGAGGAGGCCATTCAGCCCTTCGAGCCTGACCCACCATTCAACACTATCATGGCCGATCCTCTGTCTCAATGCCATACCCCAGCGCTCTCCCCATACACCTCGACACCTTTAGGGTCTAGAAATCTATCTCTTTCCTTCTTAAATATATTCAGTGACTTGGTCTCCACAGCTTTCTGTGGGAGAGAATTCCACAGGTTCACCACCATCTGAGTGAAGAGGTTTCCCCTCATCTCAGTCCCAAATGGCCTCCCCCATATCCTGAGACTGTGACCCCTTGTTCCAGACACCCCCAGCCGGAGGAAACAATATCCCTGTATCCAGCCTGTCCAGCACTGTCAGAATTTTATACCTTTCAATTAGATCCCCGCTCACTCTTCTACATTCCAGTGAACACAGGGCCAGCCGACCCAATCTCCCCTCAGACATCAATGCTGCCATCCCAGGAATCAGTCTGGTGAACATTCACTGCTCTCCCTCTGTGGCAAGTACATCCTTCCTCAGATAAGGAGAGGAACACTGTACACAAGACTCCAGGTGTGGTCTCACCGAGGCCCTGTCCAGCTGCAGTAAGACATCCTTGCTCTTCTACTCCAATCCTCTTGCAATGAAGGACAACATCCCATTGGTCGTCCTAACTGCTTGCTGTAGCTGCATGCTTGCTTTCAGTGACTGGTGTTCTCAGATACCCAGGTCCCTTTGTACAACATTTCCCAATCTATCACCATTCAACTAATACTCTGCCATTCTCTTCCTCCGTCCAAAGTGGATAACGTCACATTTATCCACATTATTCTGCATCTGCCATGTATTTCCCCACTCACTCAACTTGTCTAAATCACCCCGAAGCCTCTTAACATCCTCCCCATCACTCACATTCCCACTAAGTTTCGCCTCATCAGCAAACTTGAGAATATTACGTTTGGTTCCCTCATCCAAATCACTGATGTGTTTTGTGAATAGCTGGGACCCAAGAACTGACCCCTGCGGGACCCCACTCGTCACTGCCTGCTAGTTAGAAAAAGATTCATTTATTCCTGTCTGTGCGGAGTCCGCATGTTCTCCCTGTGTCTGCGTGGGTTTCCTCCGGATGCTCCGGTTTCCTCCCTCAGTCTGAAAGACGTGCTGTTTCGGGTGCATTGGCCATGCTAAATTCTCCCTCAGTGTTACCCGAACAGGCGCCGGAGGTTGGTGACTAAGGGATTTTCACAATAACTTCATTACCGTGTTAATGTAAGCCGACTTGTGACACTAATACATAAACTTCTAAACTTCTTTCAATTCTAAATTAGGAAGCACTTCTTCACACGAGATGTGGTTAAAGTTTGGTACTGTCTTCTGTAAATGAGCCCTCCCTATATCCCCCAGTCCCACCATCCTCTGATATCTGTTTTCCTTTAATCCTGGCTCCCTGACCATTCCCCATTTTAATCCTTTCACCATTGGGGTCTGCAGTTCACTGTGTGGCTCCAACTCTGGAATTCCTTCCCAAAACTCTCTGTCTTCATACCTCCCTTTCCACCATTCAGACACTTCCTAATAACAACCCCTTTTTGACCAGATCTTTGGGGCAATTCTTTTGTCCCTAAACTCGCCTGTGACTCGGCTTCTAATTTTTCACTCCAGGCTCCTGTGAAGCATCTGAGGACGTTTCTGTTCAAGGTGCTATATCAATGCAGGTTGTTGTTTTATGTGTCTGAGTGTCAATTTCTCTCAATGTCCAGGACACTGCAGATAACAGAGAATGATTCATTCCCCACTCAACCATTTCCATCAAGCCACGGGGCCAACCTGGCATCCCTTAAAAATGAGGTGTCAACCTGGTGAAGCTCCCAAACAGGAGCGGGCAGCACGGTGGCACCAGTGGTTAGCACTGCTGTATCACAGCACCAGGGACACAAGTTCATATCCAGCCTCGGGTCACTATCTGCATGGGTTTCCTCCGAGTGCCGCTCTTCCTTCTCTCAGCCCAAAGATGTGCGGGTTCGGTGGATTGGCCATGCTAACTTTCCCCATAGTCTTAGGGGGATTAGCAGGGTAAATACTTTGACTTGATTAATTATTTTGATTTGATTTATTATTATCATATTAGTATACAGTGAAAAGTCTTGTTTCTTGTGCGCTATACAGACAAAGCATACTGTTCATAGAGAAGGAAGCGAGAGAGTGCAGAATGTAGTGTTACAGTCATAGCTAGGGTGGAGAGAAAGATCAATTTAATGCAGGGTAGGTCCATTCAAAAGTCTGACAGCAGCAGGGAAGAAGCTGTTCTTGAGTGGGTTGGTACGTGACCTCAGACTTTTGTATCTTTTTCCCGACGGAAGAAGGTGGAAGAGAGAATGTCCGGGGTGGGTGAGGCCCTTCATTATGCTGGCTGCTTTTCCGAGGCAGCGGGAAGTGTAGACAGAGTCAGTGGATGGGAGGCCGGTTTGCGTGATGGATTGGGCTACATTCATGACCTTTTGTAGATCCTTGCGGTCTTGGGCAGAACAGGAGCCCCAGACCAAGCTGTGATGTAACCAGAAAGAATGAGTTAGTGAGAGTTGTAGCTGACATGCCCAATTTCCTTCATCTTCTGAGAAAGTAGAGGCATTGACTGTGTTTCTAACTCTGTGGTGTATTGTGTCACAGGACAGTTTCGATGGAGATTTATTCTGCATCCCTGGGATTTAGAAGGTTCAGGAGTGAGTTGATTGAAGTTTTCTTTAATTCTTTCGTGGGACACGGGCATCGCTGGCTGAACAGAATTTATTGCATCGAGTTGCTCTTCGCGGGCAGTTGAGAGTTAACCGCATTGCTGTGGCTCTGGAGTCACACGTAGCCCAGACCACGTGAGGATGGCAGATTTCCTTCCCTAAAAGACATTAGTGAACCAGACGGGTTTTTCCGACAATCGACAATGGTTTCATGGTCACCAGTAGATTCTTAATTCCAGATATTTTTATTGAATTCCAATTGGTGGGATTCAAACCCAGGTCCCCAGAACATTCGCTGAGTTTCTGGATTAATAGTCTGGAGATAATAGCACTAGGCCATTGCCTCTCCTAGTGTCACCTCTCCATCCCTGTCATTCACTCATCATCTCCGCTTCCACCATCCTCATAGGCCGCGCGTCCAAACACATTCCCAGGCTCTGTGTGTGTGTGAAAGATGTTTTTCCTCACATTCCCTCACTGCGTCTCCCCGTCATCCCTGAACCCAATCAGCTAACGGCAACAGCTTTCCTTTATCGACTTCATCTAAACCTGTCCTAATCTTGTACATCTCGAGCAAATCTCCCCTCAAGGGGAACAAGCCCCGTTTCTCCAACCTCACCCTGGAGCTCACATCCCTCATTCCTGCAATTAATCCACTCTCAAAGATGCTGCAGACCTTCATATTTCCTCCCTCGGTCTGTTTATCCCATCACAGGATCACAGAATTGTTGCAGGGCAGAAGGAGGCAAGTGGAGTTCGGACAGGAAGTTGAGGAGAGCAGAGAAAATATAAACTAAATGGGCCCAAGGTAATTCTGTGTTTATTTCTTTTTCTCACTCTCTGTGTCTTCTGTCCCTCTCTCCATCTCTCCCTCTCCCTCTCTGGGAATCTGAAAAATATCCACAAATATCAGTCAGCCATTTGGCCTTTCTTCCCAGGGGCCATTTGATGTGAGCGCAGCACTGAGATATTTCTGACAGAGTTGTCTCCTCGCTGAGGTAACATTCGTATTTTAAATGTGGCAGAGACGCAGCTATGGAGACACAAACGAGGGTTGTATTCCCGGGAATTTTGGAGTGTCAGGGATAATTTGATCCAAGTTGTCAGGAGAATAATGGAAACTGATAGGATAGAGAAAGAGAAATGTTTCTTGCTGGTTGTGGAGTCTGGGACTGGGATCATTGTCTGAAATATTAAAAATATTCTGAAACCCTTTCAAAGTGAAATTAAGGAACACTTCTTCACACAAAGGGTGTTCTCGAATCACAGAACAGCAGGAGGCCATTCGGCCCATCATGTCTGCCCCGATCCCGGAAGAGCCACCCAGCGAGTCCCATTCTCCAGCCCTGTCTCCTTAGCCCCCTAAAGCAATCACTTTCAAATATGTATCCGCCTCTCTTTTGAATCCTCCTATGGAATCTGCCTCCACCTCTCTCCCAGGCAGCGCATTCCAAATCCCAACAACTCTCCGAGGAAAGCAGTTTCTCCTCATCACACTCCCAGCTCCCTTGCTGACCATCTTGAAATTGTGACCCCTTCGTCACTGACACACCAACGAGTGGAAACAGAATATCCTTCTTCACCCTGTCAACATTGTTCATCATTCTGAACACCTCGATAAGGTCACCTCTTAATCTTCTCTGCTCCAAGGAGAATAAGGCCAATTTCTCTCATCTTTCCTTGGATCTAAAATTTCTCATTCCTGGAATCATTCGAGTGAATCTCCTTTGCACTCTCTCTCTCTGCCTCTCTCGAGGACTTTAACGTCCTTCCTTAAATACGGTGCCCAGAACTGATCACAGTGCTCCGAATGTGATCTGTCCAATGATTTGTAGAGGTGTAGCATCACTTCCTTGCTTTTATACTCTATGCCTCTCTTTATAAACCCAAGGATCCTATCAGGCTTCTTAACAACTGTTTCATCTTGCCTGGCCACCTTCAGAGAATGAATCACTTGAAACCCAAGGCCCATCTGCTCCTGTAGTCCCCTCAACGTTGTACCATTGAGTCTGTATCGTCTCCCCATGTTTCTTCCACCTAAATGCATTCCCTCCCATTTCGCTGCATTGAAATTCATCTCCCAGGTGTCTGCCCATTTGGCCAACTTGTCCATGTCCCTCTGAAGTCGCTCAGTGTCATCCTCACAATTCACTCTTCTCCCGAGCTCAGCGTCATCTGCAAATTTGGAGATTGTGCGTTCAACCGCCGTCGCTAAGCTGTTAATATAAATCAGAAAAAGCAAGGATCCCAACACTGATCCCTGGGGAACACCACTTTCAACTCGTCTCCAGTCTGAGAAATGCCCATCTCTACCTCGCCTCTGTTTCCTATCTCTTACCAAACTTCTAATCCATGCTGCCAAGGACTCATCCATCCCAAATATTTCTCATTTGCTGATTTGCATGTTAGTGGAGCGGTGTAAGAGGCATGCGGAACGCTTGCCTTTTTCTGTCGAGGCATAGATTACAAAAGCAGGGTAGACATGTTGGAGCTGTATAAAACTTTGGGGAGGCCACAGCTGGAGTACTGTGTGCGGTTCTGGTCGCCACATTATAGGAAGGGTGTGAATGCACTGGACAGGATGAAGAGGAGATTCACCAGGATGCATCTGAGCTGGAGTGTTTCAGCTATGAAGAGAGCTGTGGGCCACACAGTGGCACAGTTGTTATCACTGCTGCATCACAGCGCCAGGGACCCAGGTTCGATTCCCGGCTCAGGTCACTGTCTGTGTGAAGTCTGCACGTTCTCTCCGTGTCTGCGTGCCTTTCCTCTGGGCGCTGCGGTTTCCTCCCACAGTGCGAATGATGTGCTGGTTAGGGTGCATTGGCCGTGGTAAATTTTCTCTCAGTGTAACCGAACACCAGAGTGTGGCATCTGGGGAATTATCACCGTAACTTCACAGTGTTAATGCAAGCCTACTTGTGACACTAATAAACAAAATTAAAAATGAGATGTTGAGTAGGCTTGTGTTGTATTCATTGGAGCAGAGAAGACTGGGGGGGCGACCTGATTGAGGTGGACAAGATTATGAGAGACATGAAGAGTGTGGATCGGGAGCAGCTGTTCCCCTTAGTTGAAGGGTCAGTCACGAGGGGACATAGGTTCAAGGTGAGGGGCAGGAGGTTTGGGGGGGACGTGAGGAAAATCTGTTTTACCCACAGGGTGGTGCCAGTCTGGAATGCGCTGCCTGGGAGGTTGGCAGAGGCAAGTTGCCTCACATCCTTTAAAAAGTAGCTGGATAAGCACTTGGCACATCATCACATTCAGGGCTATGGGCCAAGTGCTGGTAAATGGGGTGAGGTCGGTATGTTAGGTGGTCCTCACGTGTCGGTGCAGACTCGATGGGCCGAAGGGTCTCTTCTGCACTGTATGAATCTGTGATGAGGAAATGTTTTTAACGTAGTGACTGCTGGTATCTGGAATGTTCTGCCTTGATTCGCTGTAAGGATTCGCATTCCAACCATTATTCATGTAAATTGAGTCTGTGTCTTTATCTGCTCTGTTTGTGAACAGAATTCCCACTCACCTGAAGAAGGGGCTTGGAGCTCCGAAAGCTTGTGTGGCTTTTGCTCCCAAATAAAGCTGTTGGACTTTAAGCTGGTGTTGTTAAACTTCTTACTGTGTTTACCCCAGTCCAACGCCGGCATCTCCACATCATGTTCTGCCTGAGTCAGAGGTGGGAGAAGATTCCATCAAGAGGAAATTGAATGGGAAGCTGAAGGGAAAATATTGACAGGGTTACGGGGAGAGGGTGGAGGATTGGGAATAGTGAAACTGCTCTTGCAGTGTGTCGATCCAGGCTCGACGGGCTGAATGGCCTCCTGTGCTGTCCCCATTCTATGATTCACACACAAGTTAACTTCTCAGTGTCTATTAGGCCCCACTCGTTCCTCCATGATCAGTTCCAGCATTTCAAGTTCAGATCCCAGTACTTTTTAGTTGGGGCATTGAGGAGTAAAACAGAAATAGGAATGAGAGTGTCGGTGCGCTTATGTTTTTGTATTTTTGTGTGTGTGTGTGTGTGTGAGAGAGAGACAGTTTCTAAGTGTGTGCAAGTGTCTATTTCAATGTGTGTTTCTGTGTGTGTGATTGTGTTTCTCTGCGTGTGTCTGTGAGTGAGTGTGTGCCTGTGTGTGTGTCTCTCTCTCTGTGTCTTTGTGTATGTGTGTCTGTGAGTGTGTGTTTGTGTCTCTCTGCGTGTGTGCGTGTGTGTCCGTGAGTGTGTGTTTGTGTCTCTGTGTGTGTGTGTCCGTGAGTGTCTGTGTGTCTCTCTCTTTGTCAGTGTGTGTGTGTCTATGAGTGTGTGTGTGTGTGTCTGTATCTCTGTGAGTGCGTGTGCGTCTGTGTGTGTGTGTGTGTGTTTGTCATGATCTGTTTCAGCGGTGGAGCAGGCTCGATGGGTCAAATGGCCTCCAACTGCACATATTTGAGATTCAAATACATTGACACACATGCATGCTGACACACACACAGACACACAGACACACACACACACACACACAGACATACACACACACACACAGACACACACAGACACACAGACACACACACACAGACACACAGACACACACACAGCGACTCACACACACACACAGAGACACACAAACACACACACACACACACAGACACACAGACTCACACACACACACAGACACACACACACACAGTGAAATATATACACAGTATTGACATATGTATTGACCATTTAATGTGACTGAATGCGACACAACCTGGTTTGCCGATGACACAAAACATTAGACAGCATTGTAAGCAGCATCGCTGGAAACATCAGATTGCAAAGAGTTATTCATATTTTGTACATGGACAAAACTGGTGGAGAGGTTTCAGTGCAGGGAAATGTAATTTGACACAACTTAGATTTAAAAGGGATAGAACAACGTACTTTAATAAATGATGAAATGACCGAAACAGTGGAAGCTCCAAATGTCCAGATATTTCACAGCTGAATTCGCACAATACACACAGCAATGGATCTGATCTTGCGGAATTGTTGTAAATGTGGTTAATCTCAGTACGGAGGCTGTCTTCATGTTACAATGTTAATCTGATCACTCTCATCAAAACAGACTCAACATTTCTGTACAATGTGAGTTAATCATCAGCTCAAATAGTTCAGGTTCAGTGTTTAAAATAACCAGTCACTTTTATGTGGCTGCTTTGGGAGTGTCAGTGGAATGTAGTTTACAGTCAAGTGCGAACAATTGCATTGGGGAATAATTGGAAGCAGTTTCCATTGAGAGCTTCCTGCATTCTGGAAATGTGTGTGATCCATTCAGAGATAGGAAATGGACGGATGAATAAAGATGCAGTTTGTTGTTAATTACATGAGATTGTCTGCCTTGAAGATTCACAAGTTCCATGTGCTGAGAGAAAGGAATGATTAAACAATGTCTATAATTCAAATCCTTCAGACAAGTGAAAAAGCAGGAGAACAACTGAATCCACAAACGCTGCCACAGACAGTATTCGAAGCTTCAACTTCATGTTTGAATGTGAAGGGCTGATTGAAATAAACAGGAGGCCACACTGGGATGCTGAGCAATTTGATTCCTGTTTTTCCTAAAATTCAAAATAAAAATCTGTGATGAAACATTCCTTGGACAGAGCAGAGGGAATTTTACTCTGTATTTAGCCCATTCCAGTATTTGTGTTGGGAACATTTGATGAACAGTGCAGATTAAACATTATTCTTAACCGCTGGAATTTAAGTTGGGGGCTGATTTAATCAAACATTGAAAATAATGAGGGAAAGGGAGAGGCTGATAAAGAACAAGTTTTTCTGCTGGCTGGGAACTCCAGGATTTGGGAATATTTGAATGTTAGCCTCAGTTTAGAATTTTAAAATTGTAGAAATGGAAACATTGCCAGATGTGGTGTGGAGTGAGTTTGAAACAATCTTCTGCAAATGGCGAATGATGCTCAGTCACTTGTTATTATTTTAAACCTGGGGTTGATAGATTTTCCTTCGTCCAAGGGGTTAAGAGACAGAGAGTTAGATCACAGATCAGCCAGGATCTTATTGAATATTGGAACAGGCTTTCAGGAAGATTGTTCCAGATTCTAAACACACTCTTGATGAAGTGCTTTTTCTCACTTCACTTCTGATCCATTTCCCCATCATTTAGAATCTGTGCCCTCTAGTTCCTGACCATCTCTTGAGAGGGAAGAGTTTCTCACTCTTTAACCTGTGGATACCCCTTAGGATCTTGAATCTCTCTCTCAAGTCTCACCTCAGCCTTCTTTTCTCCAAGGAAAACAGTCCCAACCTCTCCAATCTACCCTCGTAGCTACGGATCTTATTCCCTGGAATCATTCTTGTGATTCTCCTCTGCACTCTCTCCAATGTCTTCACATCCCTCCTCATGTACGGTGCCCAGAACTGGGCACAGTCTCCAGATGAGGCTTAACGAGTGTCTTATACAAGTTCAATATGTACTCCTTACTCTTGTCCTCAATTCCTCCATTAATAAAAGCTGGGATACCATATACTTCATTTACTGCTCTGTCAAAGTGCCCTGCCACCTTCACTGACGTATGTACATATTAGAATCATGGAATCCCTCCAGTGCAGAAGGAGGCCATACAGCCCATCGAGCCTGCGCTGACAACATTCCCACCCAGGCCCTATCCCCGTGATGCAACGTATTTACCCTGATAATACTGGCATGAATTGAGAAATGGTTAACGGACAGAAAACAGAGCTTAGGTACAAATGGGTCATTTTCAGGGTGCCAGGCTGTGACCAGCGGCTTATCACAAGGATCAGTCCGCGGGAGCCCAGCTATTCACAATCCATATCATTGATTTGGACGTTTGGGATCAAATGTAATATTTCCGAGTTTGCAGATGACATGAAAGCAGGTGGAAGTGTGAGTTGTGAGGAGGATGTAGACTCTTCAAGGGGATGTGGGAGAGGCTGAATTAGCGGTGAAACCACACACGGAGTGTTGTGTACAGTTTTATCCTCTTACCTAAGGAAAGACATTCTTGTCCGAGAGGGACTTCAATGACATTTCACTGCATTAATTCCTGGGATGGAGGGATTGTCCTCTGAGGAAAGAAAATGGACTTTTACTTTATGCACTTGAGAAGCACGAGAGGTGACCTCATTCAAACTTGGACAATTCTTACAGGGCTCAGCAGGGTCGAGTCATAGAGGTTTACAGCATGGAAACGCGCTTTGGCCCAACTTGTCCATGCCGCCCAGTTTTTACCATTAAGCTAATCACAATTGCCTGTGTTTCGCCCATATCCCTCTATACCAATCTTACCCATGTAACTGTCTAAATGCTTTTTAAAACATAAAATTGTACCCGCCCCTGCTACTGCCCCTGGCAGCTCATTCCAGACACTCACCACCCTCTGTGTGAAAAGAATTGCCCTCTGGACCCTTTTGTATCTCTCCCCTCTCACCTTAAACCTATGCCCTCTAGTTTTAGACTCCCCTACCTTTGGGAGAAGATATTGACTATCTCGCTGATCTATGCCCCTCATTATTTTATAGACCTCTATAAAATCTCCCCTCAGTCTTCTACGCTACAGGGAAAAAAGTCCCAGTCTGTGCAACCTCTCCTTAAAACCCAAACCACCATGTCCCGGTAGCATCCAAGTAAATCTTTTTTGCACTCTTTCTAGTTTAATAATATCCATTCTAAAATAGGGTGACCAGAACTGTACACAGTATTCCAAGCGTGGCCTTAACAATGTCTTGTACAACTTCAACAAGACGTCCCAACTCCTGTATTCAATGTTCTGACCAATGAAACCAAGCATGCCGAATGCCTTCTTCACCACTCTGTCCGCCTGTGACTCCACTTTCAAGGAGCTATGAACATGTACCCCGAGATCTCTTTGTTCTATAACTCTCCCCAACCCCCAAACATGAGCTGAGTAGATACAGGAAGGATGTTTCCCCCGGCTGGGGGCGGTGGGGGGGGGGGGGTGGGGGGGGGGGGTGGTGGTGGGGGGGGGGGGGGGGTGTCTAGAACCATGGCATAGTCGCAGAGTAAGGGGGCAGGACATTTAGGACTGAGATAAGAACATAAGAAATAGGAGCAGGAGTAGTACATCTAGCCCCTCGAGCCTGCCCCGCCATTCAATAAGATCATGGCTGATCTGATGTGGATCAGTTCCACTTACCCTCCTGATCCCCATAACCCCTAATTCCCTTACCGATCAGGAATCCATCTCTCCATGATTTAAACATATTCAACGAGGTAGCCTCCACCATTTCAGTGGGCAGAGAATTCCAGAGATTCACCACCCTCTGAGAGAAGAAGTTCCTCCTCAACTCTGTCCGAAACTGACCCCCCTTTATTTTGAGGCTGTGCCCTCTAGTTCTAGCTTCCTTTCTAAGTGGAAAGAATCTCTCCACCTCGACCCTATCCAGCCCCTTCATTATCTTATAGGTCTCTATTAGATCCCCCCTCAGCCTTCTAAATTCCAACGAGTACAAACCCAATCTGCTCAGTCTCTCCTGATAATCAACACCCCTCATCTCAGGTATCAACCTGGTGAACCTTCTCTGCACTCCCTCCAAGGCCAATATATCCTTCCGCAAATAAGGGGACCAAAACTGCACACAGTATTCCAGCTGCGGCCTCACCAATGCCCTGTACAGATGCAGCAAGACATCTCTGCTTTTATATTCTATCCCCCTTGCGATATAGGCCAACATCCCGTTTGCCTTCTTGATCACCTGTTGCACCTGCAGACTGGGTTTTTGCGTCTCATGCACAAGGACCCCCAGGTCCCTCTGCACAGCAGCATGTTGTAATTTTTTTCCATTTAGATAATAATCCAATTTGTGATTATTTCCTCCAAAGTTAATAACCTCGCATTTGTCAACATTATACTCCATCTGCCAGGTCCTCACCCACTCACTCAGCCTGTCCAAATCTCTCTGCAGGCCTTTTACGCCCTCCACACGATACATTTTTCCACTTATCTTTGTGTCGTCTGCAAACTTTGTTACCCTCCACTCAGTCGCCTCCTCCAGATCGTCTATATAAATGGTAAATAGTTGAGGCCCCAGTACTGATCCCTGCGGCACGCCACTAGTTACCATCCGCCAACCAGACAAGCACCCATTTATTCCGACTCTCTGCTTCCTGTGAGGAGGAATTTCTTCCCTCAGAGTCATAGAGTGGTACAGTGAAGAAAAGGCCCTTCGACCCATTGAGTCTGCACCAACAGTAACTCCCACTAAAGTTGTGCTAATCCAATTTTCCATCTCTTGTACCATATCTTTGAATGTTGTGATGTTTCAAGTGCTCATCCAAATGCTTTTGAAAGGTTGTAAGGTTTCCGACCTCCACTGCCTTCCCAGGCAGTACTTTCCTGATTCCCATCACCCTCTGAGTGAATGTTTTTCTCAACTCTCCTCTGAATCTCCTGCCCTTTGCCCTAAAACTATGTCCCCTCATGATTGACCCCTCAACCAAGGGGAACAGCTGTTTCCTATTCACCCTGTCCATACCCCTCATAATCTTACACACCTCAATCAGCCTTCTCTGCTCTAAAGAAAACAATCCTAACCTATCCAGTCTCTCCTTATAGCTCAAATACTCCATCCCAGGCAACTTGCTGCTGAGCCTCCTCTGTACCCCCTCCAGTGCTATCATATCCTTCCTCTGGTGTGGTGACCAGATCTGCACACGGTACTCCAGCTGTGGCCTAACCAACACTCTGTACAACTCCAACATTAACTCTTTGCTCTTCTACTCTGCGCCATGACTGATAAAAGCAAGTGTCTCATCTGCCTTCTTTACCAGTTGATTCACCTGCTCTGCTGCCTCCAGGGATCTGTGAATAATTTCCCAAGATCCATATGTTCCTCTGAGCTCCCCAGTGTCCTGCAACTCATTAAATGCTCCCTTGCCTTGTTACTGCTTCCAAAGTGCATCACCTCGAACCTATCAGGGTCAAATACCATCTGCCACTGCTCTGCCTATCTGACCAACCCAGCGATATCTTCCTGTAACCTACAACCTTCTTCCCTATTAACCATCCTACCAATCCTGGTGTCATCTGGAACCTTGCTTATCATTGCCCCCACATTATCATCTGTCTCATTTATGTATAACAATAATAAGCCCTCCAGCACGGAGCCTTGTGGTGCACCACTGGACACCGGCCTCCAGCCACTCAAACAGCCTTCCAACACCACCCTTTGTGTCCAATTACTAAACCAGTTTCCGATACATCTCGCCAAGTTTTCCTGAATTCCGTGTGCTTCCAGGATGGTGAATCTTTGGAATTCCCTATCCCAGAGGGCTGTGGAGGCTCAGTCATCGTTCACAGACTGAGATGGATCGGTTTCTACAGATTAAACATATTGCAAAGTTTCACCATCTGTGATCCCTTGTTCCAGCCTCTCCGCCCAACCGCCCCCCCCTCTCCCCACCCCCTCAGCCCCTCAGCTGGAGGGAACAACATCCCTGTATTCAGTCACTCCAGCCCAGTCAGAATTTATACATTTCAATTCGATCCCCTCTCATTCTTCGGAACTCCAGTGAATACAGGCCCAGTCGACTCAATCTCTCCTCAATCGACAATCCTGCCATCCCAGGAATCAGTCTGGTGTGCCTCCGCTGCTCTCCCTCTATGGTAAGTGCAGCATTTCATAGTTACAGAGACAAAAACTGTACACAATATTCCAGGTGTGGTCTCACCGAGGGCCTGTACAGCTGCAGTAAGACATCCTTGCTCCTTTCCTCAAGTTCTCTTGCAATGAAGGCCAACATATCATTTGCCTTCCTAACTGTTTGCTGTAGCTGCATGCTTGCTTTCAGTCTCTGGTGTACTAGGACACCCAGGTCCCTTTGTATATCAACATTTCCCAATCTATCACCATTTAAATAATCCTCTGCCATTCTGCTTCTCTGTCCGAAGTAGTTAAATTCACGTTTGTCCACGTTATACAGCATCTGCCACGCATTTACCCATTCACTCAATTTACTGAACCTCAGGGATCTGTTTTGGGGCCACTGCTGTTTGTAATATTTATTAATGATCTGGATGAGGGTATAGTTGGGTGGATTAGCAAATTTGCTGATGACACCAAAGTCGGTGGTGTGGTAGACAGTGAGGAAGGGTGTCGTAGTTTGCAGGAAGACTTAGACAGGTTGCAAAGTTGGGCCGAGAGGTGGCGGATGGAGTTTAATGCGGAGAAGTGTGAGGTAATTCACTTTGGTAGGAATAACAGATGTGTTGAGTATAGGGCTAACGGGAGGACTTTGAATAGTGTGGAGGAGCAGAGGGATCTAGGTGTATGTGTGCATAGATCCCTGAAAGTTGGGAATCAAGTAGATAAGGTTGTTAAGAAGGCATATGGTGTCTTGGCGTTTATTGGTAGGGGGATTGAATTTAGGAGTCGTAGCGTTATGTTGCAACTGTACACAACTCTGGTGCGGCCGCACTTGGAGTACTGTGTGCAGTTCTGGTCCCCACATTACAGGAAGGATGTGGAGGCTTTGGAGAGGGTGCAGAGGAGGTTTACCAGGATGTTGCCTGGTATGGAGGGGAGATCCTATGAGGAGAGGCTGAGGGATTTGGGATTGTTTTCGCTGGAAAGGCGGCGGCTAAGAGGGGATCTTATTGAAACATATAAGATGATTAGAGGTTTAGATAGGGTGGATAGTGATAGCCTTTTTCCTCTGATGGAGAGATCCAGCACGAGGGGGCATGGCTTTAAATTGAGGGGGGGTAGTTATAGAACCGATGTCAGGGGTAGGTTCTTTACCCAGAGGGTGGTGAGGGATTGGAATGCCCTGCCAGCATCAGTTGTAAATGCGCCTAGTTTGGGGGCGTTTAAGAGATCCGTAGATAGGTTCATGGACGAAAAGAAATTGGTTTAGGTTGGAGGGTCACAGTTTTTTTTTTAACTGGTCGGTGCAACATCGTGGGCCGAAGGGCCTGTTCTGCGCTGTAATGTTCTATGTTCTATGTACTGAAGTCACTGTGAAACATTTTAACATCCATCTCACTCCTCACATTCCCAACAAGTTTCATGGCATCAGCAAACTTGGAAATATTATTTTTGGTTCCCTCATCCAAATCATTGGTGTACATCTCGTGTGTGTCTCAATGTCAGCTCGGAAACATGTACAGCACAATCCCATCCTGTTTCTGTCTTTCTATGGCTCTGTATCTGTATATATCTCTCTCTGAAATTAGAATAAAGAAAATTACAGCACAAGAACAGGCCCTTCGGCCCTCCAAGCCTGCACCAACCATGTGTGAACTAAAACCCCCTCCCCTTCCAGGGACCATATCCCTCTATTCCCATCCTATTCTTGTATTTCTCCAGACGCCCCTTAAAACTCATTATTGTATCTGCTTCCACTACCTCTCCCAGCAGCGAGTTCCAGGCACCCACCACCCTCTGTGTAAAAAACTTGCCTCGTACATCTCCTTTAAACCTCGTCCCTAGCACCTTAAACCTGTGCCCCCTAGTAATTGACTCTTCAACCCTGGGAAAAAGCTCCTGACTATCCACTCTGTCCATGCCTCTCATAATCTTGTAGACTTCTATCAGGTCACCCCCCTTGCCTCCATCATTCCAGTGAGAACAAACCAAGTTTCTCCAAACTCTCCTCATAGCTAATGCCCTCCATACCCGGCAACATCCTGGTAAATCTTTTCTGTACCCTCTCCAAAGCCTCCACATCCTTCCAGTAGTGTGGCGACCAGAATTGAACACTATATTCCAAGTGCGGCCTAACAATGGTTCTATAAAGCTGCAACATGGCTTGCCAATTTTTAAACTCAATGCGTGTGGCGTCAAAAGTTTGCTTATTTCCTAAATAACACTGACAACATTTCAAAACCGCTCCATTGTCGGTTAAGCACTTTTGGAAACCCTAAAGCCATGAATAGTACTATAGAAATGTCCATCCCCAAGTTGCTGTGAGGACATTCAGAGTCAGTGTGTGACTTGGGTCAAAGACAGACCAGCGAGGTCTCTCCCTTAATGACATTGAGGGACTCTTTAGCTTTTTTATGATGAGCAGAAACCTTTCATCTCTCTTGTGTCTCATTCATTCCAATTCTGTCCCTGACATGAATCAGTTGTGACTTTCTGTAGGAGCTGGAATGTTCTCTCTGGCGACAGAGAATCCATTGAGAGGAGGATCAGGTGTGACCTTTCTCTCCTGGAATCCATCTTTCCTGTTTGTGTCTTGTAGATTGTGTGTGGAGAGAGCAGAGGGAAAAGGCTGAGTGGATTTGTAATGAACAGGGGTTTGCTTTCATTCACAAACTGGAGCTGAAGCCAACGTGTGCAGATGTGAAGAATGGAGATCAGAAAAGGACCATGGGTAGAATTGGAGACTATTCTGTCCATCCAGATGTGCTGTCTTTTTGGAAGAGAAATCGAGTTAATCTCTATTTACAGAGGGAGAAGGGATTCCTCCTCCATTCTATATCTGTTTAGTTTTAGGCTGTCTGAGTGTGAGTGTTAGTGTGTGTGCATATTTTTCTCAATCTGCCTGTCTCTCAGTCCCCCTGCTCCCAGAATCTGTTTCTCTCTCCACAGATGCTGCCTGACCTGTTTGGTATGTCCTTATTTTCTGTTTCAGTATCTGAGGAGTTGCGTATGGTGCTGAACATTGTGCAATCATCAGCGAACATCCGCGCTTCAGACCTTGTGATGGAGGGAAGGTCAGTGTTGGAGCAGCTGAAGATGGTTGGGGCCTCGGACACTCATGCTGAGGAACTCCTGCAGGGACATCCCGGGACTGAGAGGATCGGCTTTGAGATAATCGGCACATTGGGGGAAAGGTTGAAAACCAGAGGATGCTGAATTCAGGTAAATGGCGACAGCGGCAACATGAGGAGATGTTTCTAACGTAGTGAGTGTCCAGTATCTGGAATGTACTGTCTGAGGGCGAGGTGGAAGCGGATTCCATCATGGACTTCCGGGGACGTTGAATGGGAAGCTGAAGGGGAAATATTTACAGGGTGACGGGGAAAGGGTGGAGGAGTGGGAATAGTGACATTGCTCTTGCAGAGTGTCGCACTGGCTTGATGGGGCTGAATGGCCTCCTGTGCTGTCACCGTTCTATGATTCAGATGCAAGTTATCTTCTCAGTGTCTATTAGACCCCACTCTTTCCTCCATGATCAGTTACAGCATTTTAAGTTCAGATCCCAGAACGTTTTATTTGGGGATTTGAGGAGTGATTTGTTTTCCAGCCTGGCCGAGAATTTGATGCTGTAACTGAAGCCACAATGGAATGATCCTGAGGTCAGATTATGATCCACTGAGACACAGCTGGCTCCGAGCTTCCCTGAAAAATATCGCTGTTGTGTTCCCGGCCAGATGATTTCTCCGTCTTGTGTCGGCCGGCTGTGCCACAAGGATCTGGACTTTGTTCCCAGATGTTCACAATGTTTATCAATGATTTGGATGTGGGGACCGAATGTAATATTTCCAAGTTTGCGGATGACACGAAGCTCGGTGGGAATGTGAGTTGTGAGGAAAATGCAAAGTGGCTTCAAGAGGATTTGGACAGACATTGTCTCTCAGTGCCTCTCTCAATCTGGCTCTCTCTTTCTCTCACTCTCCTTGACCCTGTCATCTGTTGGTCTCTGCATCTCTCGCTCTCTCTCTCTCTCTGGGAATTTGTAAAAACATATCCACGAACATGCACACAGACAGAAACATACACACACACACACACATAAACACACACACATACGCGACTGTGAGAATTGTCACAGATCAATCCCAATATCAGTGAGTAATCTCCAATGCAATAGTTTGTGACCAGGTTGTGCAACATGCATTGAAATGTGGCAATATGGAAGTTGGTTCACTCAGTTGGCTGGACAGCTGGTTTGAGATGCACAAAGTCTCCAACACGTCATGAAAGCCCAACCCTTTCAACCTTTCCCCTGGCCTGAGGTGTGGTAAATCACCGCCAGTGAGTTCTCCCCCTCAAAGGGGAGAGCAGCAGATCGTCATCTGGGACTGTGGTCACTTTCCCTTCACCGATGTTCAACTTTATTTCCCTTCCTCAATTTCTGCTCATCTCCAAGAGACTCGAGCGAAATTCACCCAATCTTTCAACACCAATATTACACACACAATACTGGAGCAATTGGACATTTCACACAACACCCAATAGCTGGTAACAAGACCAAACAAAAACTGTTCCAAACAAGAGTGGTGGCACCAGCTGACCCACACAAATATATAACTTTAAAGGAATATTCGTCTATCCATCCAGCTGACTCTCTTTCTCTGTCTACCTAACAGAGAGATTTTTCAGTGCAGTGACAACTGAAACAGGGTAGAATGTAGGAATAAGAAAGACAGGAACTTGTGTAAAATAAAACTGAGACACAGGTGAGTTGAGTAATGAATGAAACAAGGCCGAACACAGCAGTAACTCCGATGATGCTGAATGAAAGAGAAACAGATCAAATCTATTCCTGGGGAAGTGCAGCAACAGCTTAGAAATTCTCGGGTGTGGTGTCGATAGAGGCATGGCTGCGTGCGTTAATAACTGTGACTTCACTGAGTGCATTGGAAACAGTGACATAGTTGAGTGAAGCAATAACTAAGTAAAGACCAATTGGAGTATATACAGAGGGATGGCCCCATGCATTAAGAAGAGAAACTGTATCTAGTTTCTAGGGGTGGCACAGTGGTTAGCACTGCAGCTTCTCAGCGCCAGGGACCCGGGTACAATTCCCGACTTGCGTCACTGTCTGTGTGGAGTCTGCATGTTCTCCCCGTGTCTGGGTTTCCTCCGAGTGCTCCGGTTTCCTCCCACAGTCTGAAAGACATGCTGTTCGGTGGATTGGCCATGCTAAATTCTCCCTCAGTGAAGCCGAACAGCACCGGAGTGTGGCAACTAGGGGATTTTCACAGCAACTTCATTGCAGTGTTAATGTAAGCCTACTTGTGACACTAATAAATAGCATTGAAACTGTATAAAGTGTTATATGCACAGATACAGTGCTGAGGTAAAGAGAAATGGAGACATGCTCCACATTCATTACCCAGACATGGTCTAGTTTATTTTTTATAAAGAGTGACATGGTTAAATGCAGTGATAATTTAAGCAGGTTCCCTCCCTAACAGCACTGTGGGTGTACCTACACCACATAGACTGCAGCGGGTTCAAGACGGCAGCTCACCACCACCTTCTCCAGGGCACCTCGGAATGGGCAATAAATGCTGACCTAGCCAGTGACACCCACATCACAAGAATCAATAAATATTCATCTAACCCAGCACATTGTCCAATGAAATATCAATCCATCCACGGTATTAATACTGTGAGAACTCAGAAAGGGTTGATTGTAGTGTCCACAGCAGCATGGTGTAATGTAGTATTCACTGAGACAACTTAGCGTATAAACAGCGACTGGGTTGAGTGCAGTGATAACTGGGAAAGGAGCTAATGTCCGGGATTCTCCGGCTGTTCACTCGTGGGGAATTCTCTGCTCTCGTTCCCCTGCCTCTGGTTTCCTGCTAGCGTGAGGTGACTTCAATGGGAAATCCCATTGACAGCGACAGGACCAAAAACTCCCTCTGCTAGTGAACGGTGTGTCACCTCTCACTGCCCAGAAAGCTGCTGAGGGGAGACTGGAGGATCCCAGAAACTATGTTAAAAATAGCCATATTGGCAACAGCAGGAAATTATTACATCCCAAACTCAGTAATATTCAAAATGATATTCTCCAATCAGCTGAAGGGCAGAATTTACTGATACAAGACCCAGATTGTAATAACTGAGGGAAGTTTAGGGCAGCGATTACTGATACCAGGCCCAGATTGTAATAACTGAGAGAGGTTTTGGGCAGAGATTACTGATACCAGGCCCAGATTGTAATAACTGAGAGAGGTATCAGGCAGAGATTACTGATAGCAGGCCCAGATTGTAATAACTGAGGGAGGTTTAGGGCAGAGATTACTGATACCAGGCCCAGATTGTAATAACTGAGAGAGGTTTAGGGCAGTGATTACTGATACCAGGCCCAAATTGTAATAACTGAGAGAGGTATCGGGCAGAGATTACTGATACCAGGCCCAGATTGTAATAACTGAGGGAGGTTTAGGGCAGAGATTACTGATACCAGGCCCAGATTGTAATAACTGAGAGAGGTTTAGGGCAGAGATTACTGATACCAGGCCCAGATTGTAATAACTGAGAGAGGTATCGGGCAGAGATTACTGATACAGGCCCAGATTGTAATAACTGAGGGAGGTTTAGGGCAGAGATTACTGATACCAGGCCCAGATTGTAATAACTGAGGGAGGTTTAGGGCAGAGATTACTGATACCAGGCCCAGATTGTAATAACTGAGAGAGGTATCGGGCAGAGATTACTGATACAGGCCCAGATTGTAATAACTGAGGGAGGTTTAGGGCAGAGCTTACTGATACAAAGCCCAGATTGTAATAATTGAGAAAGGTTTAGGGCAGAGTTTACTGACACAAGGCCCAGATTGTAATAACTTGAAGAGGTGTAGGGCAGAGTTGACTGATACAAGTCCCAGAATGTAATAACTGAGAGAGGTTTTCGGCAGAGATTACTGATACAAGGCCCAGATTGTAATAACTGAGAGAGGTTTCGGGCAGAGATTACTGATACCAGGCCCAGATTGTAATAACTGAGAGAGGTTTCGGGCAGAGATTACTGATACAAGGCCCACATTGTAATAACTGAGAGAGGTTTAGGGCAGAGATTACTGATACAAGCCCCAGATTGTAATAACTGAGAGAGGTTTTGGACAGCGATTACTGATACCAGGCCCAGATTGTAATAACTGAGAGAGGTATCGGGCAGAGATTGCTGATACAAAGCCCAGATTGTAATAACTGAGAGAGGTTTAGGGCAGAGATTACTGATACCAGGCCAATATTGTAATAACTGAGAGAGCTTTCGGGCAGAGATTACTGATACAAGGCCCATATTGTAATAACTGAGAGCGGTTTCGGGCAGAGTTTATTGATACAAAGCCCAGATTGTAATAACTGAGAGAGGTTTCGGGCAGAGTTTACTGATTCAAAACCCAGATTGTAATAATTGAGAGAGGTTTATGGCAGAGATTACTGATACCAGGCCCAGATTGTAATAACGGAGAGAGGTTTAGGGCAGAGATTACTGATACCAGGCCCAGATTGTAATAATTGAGAGAGGTTTAGGGCAGAGATTACTGATACAAAGCCCAGATTGTAATAACTGAGAGAGGTTTAGGGCAGAGATTACTGATACCAGGCCCAGATTGTAATAACTGAGAGTGGTTTAGGGCAGAGATTACTGATACAAGGCCCATATTGTAGTAACTGAGAGAGGTTTAGGGCAGAGATTACTGATACCAGGCCCAGATTGTAACAACTGAGAGAGGTTTGGGGCAGAGTTTACTGATACAAGTCCCAGATTGTAATAACTGAGAGAGGTTTCGGGCAGAGTTTACTGATACCAGGCCCAGATTGTAATAACTGAAAGAGGTTTCGGGCAGAATTTACTGATACCAGGCCCAGATTGTAATAACTGAGAGAGGTTTAGGGCAGAGATTACTGATACAAGGCCCAGATTGTAATAACTGAGAGAGGTTTCGGGCAGAGTTCACTGATACAAGGCCCAGATTGTAATAACTGAGAGAGGTTTAGGGCAGAGTTTACTGATACCAGGCCCAGACTGTAATAACTGAGAGAGGTTTCGGGCAGAGATTTCTGATACCAGGCCCAGATTGTAATAACTGAGAGAGGTTTCGGGCAGTGATTAATGATACAAGGCCCAGATTGTAATAACTGAGAGAGGTTTCGGGCAGAGATTACTGATACCAGGCCCAGATTGTAATAACTGAGAGAGGTTTAGGGCAGAGTTTACTGATACCAGGCCCAGACTGTAATAACTGAGAGAGGTTTCGGGCAGAGATTTCTGATACCAGGCCCAGATTGTAATAACTGAGAGAGGTTTCGGGCAGAGATTACTGATACAAGGCCCAGATTGTAATAACAGAGAGAGGTTTCGGGCAGAGTTTACTGATACCAGGCCCAGATTGTAATAACTGAGAGAGGTTTCGGGCAGAGATTACTGATACAAGGCCCAGATTGTAATAACTGAGAGTGGTTTCGGGAAGAGTTTACTGATACATGATCCCGACAGGATTTACTGTTTGATAATACAGCTGTTTGGCCCCGTTATGAGCACACCTTCCATGGCCATCAAGCCCGGAAGTCGGCCTTGAACCCTTGAAGAATGAGAGGCGACCCCATTGAAACAGACTTAAAATTCTTACAGGGTGTGACAGGGTGGATGTAGATTGGATGTTTCCCCTGGCTGGTGAGACTAGAACCAGGGGACACAATCTCAGAATCAGGGGCAGACCATTGAAGACTGAGATGAGGAGGAATTTCTTCACTCAGAGGGTGGTGAATCTTTGGAATTTTCTATTCCAGGGGGATGTGGAAGCCCAATCATTCAGCATGTTCAAGACGCAAATCGATTGTGTGAAATAAAATAGGAATCTGTGTGTGTGTGTTTGTTTGTGTGTGTGTGTGTGTGTGTGTGTCTGTTTGTGTGTGTGTCTGTTTGTGTGTGTGTGTGTGTGTGTGTGCATGCGTGTGTGTGTACGCGTGTGTGTGTGTGTGTGTGTGTGTGTGCGTGGACATGTTTCCGTGTGTGTTTATTACTGTGTGCGTGTGACTGTTACTGGGTGAGAATATCTGTTTCTGTGTGTTTTCATAGAATCCTAGACTCCTCCAGTGCAGAAGGAGGCCATTTGGCCCATTGAGTCTGCACCGACCACAATCCCACTCAGGCCCCATCTCCATAACCCCATGCATTTACCCGATCTTGTCTCTCTGACGCGGAGAGACAATTAAGCACGGCCAATGCACCCTAACCAGAACGTCTTTCAGACTGTGGGAGGAAACCGGAGCACCCGGAGGAAACCCACGCAGACACAGGGAGAACGGGCAAACTCCACACAGACAGTGACCCAAAGCGGGAACCGAACCCGAGTCCCTGGCACTGTGAGGCAGCAGTGCTGTGTTTTTGATGTGTGTGTGTGTGTTTCTGTGTGTTTGTGTGTGTGTGTGTTTATTGTGCGTGTTTTATGTGTGTTTGTGTGTGCGTGCTTTGTGTGTGTGTGTGTTTTGTGAGTGTTGGTGTGTGCGTGTTTTGTGTGCGTACGTGCCCCATGATCTGTTTGAATGCTGGCGCAGGATCGATGGGCCAAATGGCCTACACCTGCTCCTATTTTCCTTTGAGATTTAAATACATTGACACACATGCACGCTGACACACACACACACAGAGAAAGATACGCACAGTGTTGACGTATTTATTGACCACTTAATGTGACTGAATGCTACACATCCCAGTTTACCAAAGACACACAATATTCAGCAGCATTGTAAACAGCGCAGCTGGAAACATCAAATTGGGGATTTGGTTTGAAAAAGGGTCAAAGCCTCTCTTGCTAAAGGCTGTTTGTCTATTGTGCTGACAGTGATACACTGCCATCCTCTGCTGCCTGCTGGACATTGCTCCAGCCGCAGAGAGAGTGAAGTAGATCAGAAACTCACTGGGAGAGAATGCAGCTTCACACAGTATCCATCCAAAATGACAGGAGCATCAGCACACACACAAGCTCCGTGTGGAGACTGAGAGGGGCTCAGTGTGGAACACAAACCTTCACACTAAACCTGGAAGGACATTGATAAAGAGTTTAAAACAAAACTTCAGCAAATGTTTTGAAACATTTTGGTCCGTGGAAAAGTGCAGTGTGTAAAAAGCTGAAGATGTTTCCATTTCACATCTTCCTGCTTTGGGGAAATGGGAGTTATCTTTGCATTCACAAGGATGTGGGGAGGGAGATGTTTGAATGGACATTCAGCTTTTTGGGTGATTAAAGTGGTAACTTTGTTTCCAGAAGCTGTTTACAGTGATTGTCCCGAGAGATTGTATTGTTTCAGTGATGTCGACGACTCCAATACTTCAGACAGACGAAGGAAACAATATACAAAAGGAAAGATTGGGGGAATCACTACATTGAAGGTGTGAGGCCTCATCACTCTCTGTCTGGTTTTGTTCTGTAATCTTTACATTTTTAAACACTGAAACCTCTTGCCCTTGTTGGGAATATCAGTGTGGTTTGAGAAAAGCAAACACTGATCCCACACTAAACACCGCCCCCCAACACAGGACTGAGCAGAGAGTGTGAAATGTGACTGGTGTCAGAGTGGATTGTCAAACAGAAGGGATTTGAAAAATCTCTAAATGATTCATTGATTAAAAACTCTAACATTAATGTCCCACATCATAAACATCTCATAGAAATCATAGAAACCCTACAGTGCAGAAGGAGGCCATTTGGCCCATCGAGTCTGCACCGACCACAATCCCACCCAGGCCCTACCCCCACATATTTACCCGCTAATCCCTCTAACCTACGCATCTCAGGGGCAATTTTTAACCTGGCCAATCAACCTAACCCGCACATCTTTGGACTGTGGGAGGAAACCGGAGCACCCGGAGGAAACCCATGCTTCATTATTGTATCTTTCTTTTACAGATCAAGTGATGGGTTGAATTTTGGACGTTGTAGATTTCCCTCAGCTGATTATTAAGATTCCTGATTGACACAAATACAATATCTGCTGTCGATGACTCCAACAGTGAAATTCTCTCAGTTTATCATTCTGAATCTGTCACTGAGACAATTGTGGGCGGTAGTTCAGTTTTCAGTGTGAAATGTAGAAGGTAACTTTTGTTGTAATGTAATTGTAGTTAATAGTTTTCCTGTAGTTTAAATCTCAGGTATAAATTAATAACTTTTCTCGTTCCTGATTCACAATTGTTCATTTCCCGTGATGTTGAGCTCTGGTTTTCTCTTTCTGGTGTCTGGTACAGCTGTACAGATATTGGGCAGCTCAGAGCGTAGGGGTTCAGATCTCATTGTGAAGCTCAAAGGTCAGATTCACTTTTGTTAACTTTAAAATCAATTTTCCTGTAAAATATTCTCTGAATTTTTAAATAAATATTGAATGGAAAATTAAATCTGACTTTGCCAAACTCTCTTTCTGTATTTCTCTGTTAGTGTGTTTATGTGTGTGTCTCTCTGTCTCTATCTCTCTGTGTATCTGTGTGTCTCTCTGTCTCTGTACTTCTCTGGATCTGTGTCTCTCTCTCTGCCTCTGTGTGTATATCTCTCTATGTATCTGTGTGTGTCTCTCTGTCTCTGTCTCTGTGTTTCTCTGTCTCTGTGTGTCTCGATGCTAAGGGCCTAGTATTTCAGGCTCTGACCTGAACCCACAATCTCTCTGACTCTGAGCGAAGATGACTCCATTGAAGGTGTGAGGCCTCATCACTTTCTGTCTGGTTTAGTTTTGTAATGTTTACATGTTTAAACACTGAAACCTCTTGCCCTTGATAAGTTGGGTATATCACTGAGGTTTGAGAAAAGCAAACACTGATCCCGCACTAAACACCCCCCAACACAGGACTGAGCAGAGTGTGTGAAATGTGACTGGTGCGAATGTAGATTGTCTTTTAAAAGTGGGTGAGAAACACTTCATTTTCAAATCTTTACCTTGTTTATGTAGCGTCTCAGATTCCACCTAATCTGCACATCTTTGGACTGTGGAAGGAAACCGGGGCACCCGCAGGAAACCCATGCAGACACAGGGAGAATGTGCAAACTCAACTCCCAACCGAGAATTGAATCCTGGTGCTGTGAGGCAGCAGTGCTAAACACTGTCCACCATGTCGCCCTATCCCATGTATTGGGACACGGTGAAAAGTATTGTTTCTTGCACGCTACACAGACAAAACATACCTTTCATAGAGTTCAGTCGGGAGAAGGAGAGGAGAGCGTGCAGAATACAGTGTTGCAGTTACCGATAGGGTAGAGAGAAAGATCAGCTTAATGTATGGTAGGTCCACTCAAAAATTAACATTCTGACCAAACACTAAAGCTTTCCACAAAACAAGGCTCACAAATTCAACACCACTTTCCTTTGTCCGCTCTCCCATCATGCTGTGTTCGGAGTCTCTGATCGATGCTAAGGGCCTAGTATTTGAGGCTCTGAGCTGAAGCCACAATCTGTCTGATTCTGAGGGAAGATTACTGCCACTCAGATACAGCTAGCTGCAGTATCCCCTTGAAATATATCTGTTATGTAAAGAGTCACATGTATTTTTTCCCCTGAGTCTGCTGTCCTTAAAGAACTATTGAATAATCTAAACATCCGCATTAATTATCACAGAACAAGGCCAACATGGGGGAATCGAGTATCAGTTTTAAAAGTTTGTTTATTAGTGTCACAAGTAGGGTTACATTAACACTGCAATGAAGTTACTGTGGAAAATCCGTAGTCGCATGCTCTGGCGCCTATTTGGGCAACTTAGGGAGAATTTAGCATGGCTGATACACCTAACCAGCGCGTCTTTCGAACTGTGGGAGGAAACCGCAGCACCCGGTGGAAACCCACGCAGACACGGGGAGAATGTACAAACTCCACACTGACAGTGACCCAAGCCAGGAATCAAACCCGGGTCCCTGGCGCTGTGAGGCAGCAGCGCTAACCACTGTGCCGCCCCTCATCGAAACATTGTGCAGTTGTGGAATGCACAGGATAGGAGGGATGTGATAGCACTGGAAAAGGTGCAGAGGAGATTCACCAGGATGTTGCCTGGCCTGGAGAGTTTTAGTTCATAGAATCATAGAACCCCTACAGTCCAGAATGAGGCCATTCGACCCATCAAATCTGCACGGACTCTTACCCAGGCTTACCCCGTAACCCCACGTATGTTCCCGCTAATCCCCCTAACCTATACATCGTGGGACCCTCAGGGCAATTTTGCATGGACAATGCACCTGGAGGAAACCACGCAGACACGGGGAGAATGTGCAAACTCTACACAGACAGTAACCCGAGGCCGGAATTGAACCCGGGTCCCTGGCGCTGTGAGGCGGCAGTGCTAACCACTGTGCTACCGTGCCGCCACTCGAACTGAAGAGAGATTTTATAGACTGAGGGTGTGATCTTACCACCTGTTGACGCCACACTCCCGCTCAGCGAGGTCGGAGAATCTGGTGACCAGCCAAATCTCCTTTCACTGCAGTGGGATGGGAAAATCCTGCCGGCCTGAACGGTGATAAGATTCCACCCTGGGGTTTTTTTCCGTGGAGCAGAGGAGGCTGAGGGGGAACATGATGGAGATGGATAAGATTATGAGGGACATCGATAGAGTAGACGGGAAGAAAGCTTTCCGCTTGGTGGTGGGATCAATGACTAGGGGGTATAGATTTAGAGTAAGGGGCAGGAGGTTTACAGGGGATGTGAGGAAAACCTTTTTCACCCAGAGGGTGGTGGGAGTCTGGAACTCTCTGCTTGAAAGGGTGGTGGAGGCAGAGACCCTCAGAACGTTTAAGAAGTGCTTAGCTATGCATTTGCAATGCCAAGGCTTACCAGGCCGTGAGCCAAGTTGGGTGATTTGTCTTTGACCGGCGCAGATGCAATGGGCCGAACGGCCTTTTCTGTTCTCTGGACCTCCATTGCTAAAACACAACCTCACTGACCCAGCTTCTGGTCATCCATCCAAATCTCTCCCTCCGCAGCTCGGGGACAAATCCTGCCGCGCAATCTTCCTTTGAAGTGGCTTTGGACATTTCATTCTCCATGAGGACTTGTCCGGACAGTGGCTGCTGTTGTTGTGTTTGTCTCAGTGTCAGCTCAGAAACATGGACAGCATGTTAGAAATGGCCGTCTCCCAGTGAGTGTGAGGACAGGGCAGGCTTTGAGCGAGGCCTGGGCCTCTCCCTGAAGGACACAGGGCCACCATTGTGCTTTTTGCTGACAGACAGAAAGCTTTCACCCCTCTCTCTCTCTCTCTCGTGTCTCATCTCACTCACATTCTGCCCCTTCCATTCACTCTGTGCTGCTTTCTGGAGGAGGCTGCCAGCTTTATCCGCCACAGAGCATCTGCCAACAAGAACATCAGATGAAACCTTCCATTCCCCAAGTCCCTCTTTCCTCTCTGCTCCTCACTGTCTTTCCGGAGGAAATGGGATGGGAAGCTGATGGGAAAAGATTTGCAGGGCTCCAGGGACAAGGTGGAGCAGTGGGACTGGCTCGATTGCTCTAGCAGAGAGTCGACACCAGCTGAATGGGCAATACAGCAGGATATAGATCGGCTGGAAAATTGGACGGAGAGGTGGCAGATGGAGTTTAATCCGGATAAATGCGAGAGTCAACACCAGCTGAATGGGCTGAATGGCCTCCTTCATTCTGTGGCTATTCTATGGTTGACACACAATCTTTCCCCAAAGGTAGGGGAGTCTAAAACTAGAGGGCATGGGTTTAAGGTGAGAGGGGAGAGATACAAAAGTGTCCAGAGGGGCAATCTTTTCACACAGAGTGTGATGAGCGTCCGGAACAAGCTGCCAGAGGTAGTAGTAGAGACGGACACAATTTTATCTTTTAAAAAGCATTCAGACAGTTACATGGGTAAGATAGATGTAGAGGGATATGGGCCAAATGTGGGGAATTGGGACTAGCTTAGGGGTTAAAAGAAAAAGGGCAGCATGACAAGTTGGGCCAAAGGGCCTGTTTCCATGCTGTAAACATCGATGACACTATGACAACTTGTCATTTGGGTCCCAACTTCAAGTTTCTAGGTGTCCAGATCACCAACAACCTGTCCTGGTCCCCCCATGCCGACACTATAATTGAGAAAGCCCACCAACACGTCTACTTTCTCAGGAGGCTGAGGAAATTTGGCATGTCAGCTACGACTCTCACCAACTTCTACAGATGCACCATAGAAAGCATCCTTTCTGTGTCACGGCTTGGTCTGGTTTCTGTTCTGTCCAAGACTGCAAGAAATTACAAAAGGTCGTGAATGTAGCCCCGTCCATCACGCAGACGAGCCTCCCATTCATTGACTCTGTCTACACTTCCCGCGGCCTTAGAAAAGCAGCCAGCATAATTAAGGACCTCATGCACACATTCTCTCTTCCACCTTCTTCCGTCAGGAAAAAGATACAAAGTCTGAGATCACGTACCAACCGACTCAAGAACTTCCCTGCTGCCCTCAGACTTTTGAATGGACCTGCTACATTTTAGATTTATCTTTCTCTACACCCTACCTATGATTGCAACACTACATTCTGCACCCTCTCTTTTACTTCTCCCCGATGTACTCTATGAACGGTATGTTTTGTCTGTCCAGCATACAAGAAACAATACTTTTCACTCTATCCCAATACACGCAACAATAATAAATCAAATCAAATCAAAATCCTCCCAATTCTTTCCTCCACGATAGATCGCAGCATTTAAAGAACACGCCCAGGGCCCAGTGCTGAGTCTGAGGGTATCTGACTACAGTAAGGTGAGTGATACAGGAGGGTCTCACTGTCTGAGGGAGGTGAGTCTTAGCCGGGGGTGCGTGAGTGACCCAGGTTAATCTGACACTCCAGGGACAGTTGGAATGGAGCTTTCCCCCGGGCTGTCCCCTCCCCGTGTCTGCGTGGGTTTCCTCCGGGTGCTCCGGTTTCCTCCCACAGTCTGAAAGATGTGCTGGTTAGGGTGCATTGGCCGTGCTAAATTCTCCCTCAGTGTAACCCGAACAGGCGCCGGAGTGTGGGCGAATAGGGGATTCTCACAGTAACTTCATTGCAGTGTTAATGTAAGCCTACTTCTGAGACTAATAAATAAAGTGAAACTGAAGGTGAAGGTGCTGCTGTGACAATGCACTCTTGTTTAAACACTCTGCAATGCTGAGACTGGGAGAAGTGACCAACAGGGGGCAGCATTGCAGCTTCTGTCCCCCTATTGAAACTGGGATTGTTGCTCCATCTGCTGCACAATCCCAACCCCATCCACTGGGGGCAACCTGGACAATGGCTGCAGACAGACCTCACTGCGCACGCGCCGCAATGACACCCCCCCCGCCGGCGGCCATTTTGCGTTGCCAAGGGAGACCGTCAGCGGCCATATTCCCTTGCCAAGGGAGGCGGCGGCGGCGACCATCTTGCGGTTGCCAGGGGAGACGGCATCAATGCGGCGGCGTCCCGCGCGCTGACCTCTGGGAGCATTCCCGTCCCGCACATGCGCACAGGCAGCCCCCGGGAGCGTTACAGAGACGCCTGGTGGCCGGGAAGGGCAATAGCAGCAGCACAGTCTCTGCCCAAAGGCTTCCCCAGTTCAGCTGCTCAGAGACACTGGGAATGTCTTCAAGTGGAAACTTCAGCTTCTCACATTCACCCCCTGTGTTCAGTCATTGTTTCCTAGGCAACCTCTGTAGTGACATCACTAACAACCTGTTCACATTGAAGGCCATGGCAATCTGGACCATTCGGCTTCAAAGCCATTGAGCTTTGAAATTTCAATTGAAATGTTGGAGATGAGAGTTTATCGCTGCAAGTCATGTTGCATGTGGAACGCTCATGATGCCACAATTAGAGCGGTGCAGACATCTCACAGGGTTGTGTGACTGGAGGAGATGTCAGAGACGGGCTGGTTAAATATAGAGGGACACGGTCTGAAGCTAAGTTTTGGGTAAAAGATGGCAGTAATGTTGTGACATTAATTTAGCTTAAATTAAATAACCGCTGGAATTTAAATTAGAGCCTGATTTAATCAAACATTTAAAATAAAGAGGTAAAGGATAATAAAGAACAAGTTTTTCTGCTGGTTGGGACTCCAGGACTTGGGGACATTTGGATGTTAGCCTCAGTTTAGGATTTTAGAAATGTAGCAATGAAATCATTGCCAGATGTGGTGTGGAGTTAGTTTGAAACAATCTTCTGCAAATGGCTATTGATGCTCAGTCATTTGTTATCATTTTAAATCTGGGGTTGATAGATTTCCCTTAGTCCAAGGGGTAAAGAGGTAGAGAGTTCGATCACAGATCAGCCATCATGTTATTGAATACTGGAACAGGATTTCAGGAAGATTGTTCCAGATTCCAAACAGCCTCTCGGTGAAGTGCTTTTTCTCACTTCACTTCTGATCCATTTCCCCATCAATTAGAATCGGTGCCCTCTAGTTCCTGACCATCTCTTGAGAGGGAAGAGTTTCTCACTCTTTAACCAGTCCATAATTCTTAGGATCTTGAATCTCTCTATCAAGTCTCCTCTCAGCCTTATTTTCTCTGGGGTGCGGGGAGAAAACATTCATTTCCACATCCTTCCCATTATCAAACTCTGACCATTTGGAATACTGCGTCCATTTCTGGTCGCCGCACTACCAGAGCCCTGAGGGTGCTGGGGGCCTGGAATGCGCTGCCAGGCAAGGTGGTGGAGGCGGACACACTGGGAACGTTTAAGACTTATCTAGATAGCCACATGAACGGAGTGGGAATGGAGGGCTACAAAAGAATGGTCGAGTTTGGACTAGGGAGCGGCACGGGCTTGGAGGGCCAAAGGGCCTGTTCCTGTGCTGTACTGTTCTTTGTCCTTTGTTCAAAGGGGAACAGATTTCAAAATGAAATGAAAGTGCAAATGCCTTGTGACTGTCCCAGTATTAAATTAATGAAACACATCAAAGCATTTTTGGTGGGGGGAGTGGGTGGGGACGGGTTTACTCCAGAGGCTGGGCTGTAAAGAAACAGGGGAGGCTCCCCACTCCCCCATCCATTCCCTGATCTGTGTCTCTCCCTCTGCGTTTAACCCCACCTCCAGCTGTGCTTCTGACTCATTTTACAAACCGCACCAACACTGAGAATCTCCCTCATTCGATATCAATACATTCAATCTCAGCAATGAAGCTTCTATCACCCCCGCCCCCCTCTCTGTCTCTTTCACTCTCCCCCCAGATCTAGACCTATCCAATACACAATCTCTGCACCCCTCCCTCTTCTGCTCTGGATAATCTGTCCTGATCTCTGCTGTTTCTCTATCTCAGTGTGAATCTGGACTGAAGTGCTCTCTCTGATAAGTTGCTGTCTGACCGTTTAAAATAATGATGTACGCTGTGCATCATGTTTTAAAGCTCAGAATGAGAAGAGAACAGTGGGAGGGGGAGCATGGAAAACCCACAATCCCACCCTGAAGTGGCTGCTGCACATTTTATTGAACCATTGAATTCAGCCACTTAAACCCTGTTCAGGAATTAAGGAAATGCAAAGGTGCCCCTGAGATTAGGCCTTGAATTGAGGCCGAGCCACACAGGCCTTGAATTGAGGCCTACTCACACAGGCCTTGAATTGAGGCCTACTCACACAGGCCTTGAATTGAGGCCTACGCACACAGGCCTTGAATTGAGGCCGAGTCACACAGGCCTTGAATTGAGGCCTAGTCACACAGGCCTTGAATTGAGGCCGAGTCACACAGGCCTTGAATTGAGGCCTAGTCACACAGGCCTTGAATTGAGGTCTAGTCACACAAGCCTTGAATTGAGGCCAGGTCACACAGGCCTTGAATTGAGGCCAAGTCACCCGGGCCTTGAATTGAGGCCTAGTCACACAGGCCTTGAATTGAGGCCCAGTGAAACAGAACAATCCTTTAAATCCACAAATCCCAGCGCCCTGTCTAAAAACACAAGTAGGACTCTGGGATTGAGAACAAGCTTTTCCCCCAGGCTCAGGAATGTGAATTTCAGCTCCCTCTCCCTCCCGAGTGCTTCGCAGTGAGAGGGAGACTGAGAATGTTACAAAGAGAAACTCAGTAAAAGTAGATTGAAGCGCTGCCCTGGGCTCTCACACAGCACCGTGACATTACTGAGAGTAAAACACAGGCACTGTCCATTTGGCCAATTAAACCGGGTCCCAATCGCAGCCTTTTTCATTCCAAGCCCCTGTGAGAACTCGATCGAAACGCCCTCTCTGCAGCTCTGCCTTACCCTGTTCCTCTCCATATCCCACCCTCCTTTCACTCAATCTTTTATGTTTAAAATGTGGACACTGATACAGTGTGAGGAATATGGGGCAGGGAGGAGGCACAGAGCATGAGTGGACAGCAAGATCCCACACAGTCTGAACGTGGCCAGATACAATGTGATATTTAAGTGAGGATTGAGGTGAAGTCAGTGGGAATGAGGGACCACACCTCTCCCTCTCTCTGCCCCTCTTCCTTCCACCCCTCCCCAGTTAAAATAAGGGGACATCACTCCAGGTTTGGTGCTGTTTGTACATTTGACATGAACAGGGAACCTTCCACTTCCAGCACAGTCACTCCTCTCTGTTTCTCTCTCTCTAATTCCCCCTCTCTCTTACCTCCATCATCTCTGTCCCTATCCACCCCCCTCTTCTCTCTCTCCTGCACTTGATGATCTATCTCTGTTCTCTCTCCCTCTCTCTGCCTGTTTATCTCCCCCTATCTCTGTACGTACCCATCGCCCTCCTCTCTCTCTCGCCTGCTCTGGATAATCTCTCTCTCTCTCTCTGACGATGAATCTGGATTGAAATGCTCTCTGAAAGGTGTCTGTCTGACCATTTTAAATCATGTCACCCTGTGACCACTGTTTGTGTTGATCACTGATTCACATTGAGAAATGAGGCTGGGGGCAGTGGTGGGAGATGGAAGCAATCACAGTCAGTTGTCAGTGCACTGAATTTGGGGAGCGGAACCACGGTCTCCCAGCAGGATAGGCTGCAGGGAAAATACTCACAGCAAGATCCCACAAGCAAACTGCTCTGTTACCCTCCCGTTCCCCCTCTCTCACTGTTACCCTCCAGTTCCCATTTCTCTCTCTGATAACTCACAATCAAAGGAGAACGATGGGAGACAGAGAGAGCGAGAGCAGGAAAACCCACAATCTCATCCTGAATAAAATGAATTATTTTGCTTTTAACCATGGAGTTCTCCCACTTCAGCACAGACACTGTTCGGGAATGAAGCAAATACAAAAGGACACTCTGAGGGCCCTCTGAGATTAGGCCTTGAATTGAGGCCTAGTCACAGAGGCTGCATTAAACCTCGGGGACAGAGAACAGTTTTCTCCCCTTGCTCCCCCAGTGAATGAGGACAATCCTCTCCAGCCCCGAAACTGCCCCAGACACGACTGGAAGGAGTGAGAGGGAAAAGGGACCCAGTGATTCCCAAAGACACAACTTTGCAGCTTTCTCTCATGCCTTCCAAAGAGAAATAGGTTGAAACACTGTAATTGAACCTTAGACAAACGGTACAGTCACTGTCAAGCTGCTTTTCTCATTACTTACTGCAGACGAATTGAAGACATCCAGGAGGAGGAAGTTGAGCAGAACCCAGAGTTCGTGCAGGTTGTTCTGAAGTGGTGAATCCGTGAGCAATAATCCATTTGTTATTTTGAATTCTCTCACTATTTCAGAGAGCTGTAAATTTAGCAGATTTAAAAACATGACTGTACAAACTGGGTACAAGTTTGAATCATACTCCTGGCACAACTGTAGATTCAGACTGCAGTTAAAAGTTCGCTGATCTTTTAGGTGTTTATTCGTGTCTGTCATTTCTCCAATGAATTCAGATATAGTGGCACCAAATGCTTTGCATTAGGAAGCAAAAAGCAAGTGTAGTAATAGTACATCAAGATTACAAACGGTTATCTATAACTTGCAAGACGGGAATATGGAAACTTCCAGAGCTGTCCACAATTGAATGGCATTTCTTTCAAATCGAAGCAATGGTTGTGGAAGGAGCAGCTGGTTAAAAAGCAATGGTTGTGGAAGGGACAGCTGGTTAAAAAGCAATGGTTGTGGAAGGAGCAGCTGGTTAAAAAGCAATGGTTGTGGAAGGGACAGCTGGTTAAAAAGCAATGGTTGTGGAAGGGACAGCTGGTTAAAAAGCAATGGTTGTGGAAGGGACAGCTGGTTAAAAAGCAATGGTTGTGGAAGGGACAGCTGGTTAAAAAGCAATGGTTGTGGAAGGGACAGCTGGTTAAAAAGCAATGGTTGTGGAAGGAGCAGCTGGTTAAAAAGCAATGGTTGTGGAAGGAGCAGCTGGTTAAAAAGCAATCTAGTTCCATTTTCAAAATAATTAATATATAATGTGAGCAGTTGGGGTCCGTGCACAGATTCCTGCAGAACCCCACTAGACACTGACTGCTAATCAGAAAAAGGCCCATTTATCGCCAACTCTTTGCTTTCTATCAGTGAACCAGCTTTCTATCCGTCTCAAAACATTGCCTGTAATCCCATGTGCTTTCACTTTACATGGCAGTCTGCGATGTGAGACCTTGTCGAAAGCCTTCTGAAAGTCTCAATAAACACATCTGCTCACGTCACTTTCAGAACAGTAATGTCTGGGGGACACCTACCCACACTGGACCTGGCCGTAAGGGACCGGGCAGTAAGGGACACAAGACACAGCAATACCTCTCCACCACTTCCCTAAACTCCCACACTTACCCCAACTCTCAGTGCTTCACTCTCTGCAGCTTGCACTCTGTGGAGCTCCCTGAGTGGGCACATTTCACAGGCCTCAGTTTGGTAGTTTATATTTGCCCGTGTCCAACACATGAACCTGATTGAAGTCACTGCCCCCCCTCCCCCTCTAGGTCTGAGTAACCGCCGAGGGCTGACCACCTTGGAAGCATTTTTTGGAGTTTCAATGCTGGGTCCGGTTCCTGCTGCTCAGCCTCGGAAGTGAGTGGGGTTCAGCAGACCGGAGCTCGCCTCTTCCACCATGAGCGTGTGGCCCGAGTTCCCTTTATCGGGTGACAATGTGGTCGAGAGGCTAAACCCACTGTGTCCATTTCAGACTCCGAGGTTCCCACTGGCGGAGATGAGGAACAGGAGCCGGAGTGCCTGGAATTCTTTCCAAAGTTCCCGGTCTGCTGGGAATTGCTTTTTCCTGCACGGCTTGGGGCTTCATGGCTTGTAGATGATTGAAGCATTCCCATAGGATGGTATCTCCCAAGCGGACTTGATAGGAAACTGGCCCTGTTCCAGACTCGACCGTGCCTCATAACCACGTGGACCCATTGCCATGATTCTTTACCAATAACCTATCACCTGCCTTTCGGTGCCTCTCCCGGCTGGTGGGAACGGCACTGGGTGTTAGCTCCCACCTTCAGAAGGTCAGACTTAACATTGGGCGGAGTGAACTTCCCATGACCAACTCTGCTGGGGCTATTCCAGTTGTTGAAGAGGGGAGGTCGGGGGGAGGTTGGAGGGTGTCATTCTGTAATTGAAGATGAAATCTGGATGGTTTGGTGTCCAAAGAGACTGAGGGATGGTATTTTGAACCTGCTTTTACTGTTTGGGCCGCTCTTTCTGCCAGGCCATTGGATGATGGGTAATATGACACTGTAAGAAGTTTAACAACACCAGGTTAAAGTCCAACAGGTTTATTTGGTAGCAAAAGTGGCTTTTGCTACCAAATAAACCTGTTGGACTTTAACCTGGTGTTGTAAACTTCTTACTGTGTTTACCCCAGTCCAACGCCGGCATCTCCACATCATAATATGACACTGCCCAAACGTGTCAAATTCTGTCCAACTTCATCGAATGCACAAATTCCTGGCTGATGAAGAGTGGTTTATTTTCAGGAACTAACATTTCCGGGATCCCGGGTGTCATGAAAGAGGTGTGAAGTTTCTCCACTCTTGTCCTTGTGTTTGAGTAACTCACCCTGTGAACGGCCATCCATTTTGAATCAGCATCTACCATTTCAGGAACATAGGCCCCATGAACGGACCGGCACTCTCCGTGTGCAGCCACGTCTCCGGATGTCCTGGCCATTCCCAAGTGTGAAGAGTAGTGATTGGTGGTACTTCTGCCCTTGTTGATATTGTCAACACTGACCCACGGGCAAATATTCGTATCCATACCTGGCCACCAGACATGGCAACTGTTTGTTATTTATATTTGAAAGTCCAATAGAAAGAGTCAGGGGTCTTGTAGTTGTAGTTTCCTCTCAGGGTCTAATGAGTTGAAGAATTGAAGTAAGGGGAGCTTTCAGCAGATTGATGAGCTGCTGCCTGAAGTGAGTCTGTGTCACAGCATAAATGGCAGTGTTTGTACAACAACTTGTGAGTTGCAACATGAAACCAAATTCCATAACATAGGAATCTAACCAGACCGACTTATAGCCCAAATAATCCATCCGACTCCATATAGAATAAACCATTAATGTCGACCATAAGAGGATGAAATTGGCTGAGATAACAAACAGTAAAATGATGGATTTCCTGCGACTCTCCATCTCTGGGTCTCTGGGATTCTCCCCACTGCTGTGAGTCCGGAGTCTCCTGCGGGCTCTGCTGCTCCTTAAAATGTGTCTGACGGTGAAAACGTTGAGCAGCAGAATCAGGACGAACGGGACAGCCGGGGTTAGAATGTTGTGGAGGAACTCGATTGTTCCCCAGACCGGAGATAACATCACATCCATTGTGACCTCACAAAACCAGGGGACGTTCCCCAGCGGATATCCATTTAATAACATAAAATACCAGAAGATGTTCTTTAAACAGCTCAGCACCGTCACTGTTCCCAGAACCACAGCCGCCGATTTCTCACTGCAATATTTACTCTTCAGCTTGGGGCAGCAAATGGCCACAAATCGATCAAAGGTGAAAGTGACGGTGAACCAGACAGAACAGTCAGTGGCTGCATAAAGCAGGACGGCGTGGATGTTACACACGGGGAGCGAGCGCAGGAAATCAAACTGTTCCCAATAAAGAATGGGAATGTGTCTGAATATCAGGTCGAGGATAACGACCAGCAGATCCCCCGCTGACATGGCCACCAGGTAACGAGTCACACATTTGGACAGACCACAGTTTCTGCTCGTCAGAGTCACAATTGTGATTATGTTCACTGTCAGGAAGGGAAATAAAGAATAAAATTAGACAGGATTCAGGGAAAGAAGTTACCATTTGGACTGAGGATGGGTTAAAATAAAAAAGAATGTATACACATAAAATGACTTAAATCTTTTTTTTAAACCAGCACGTCTTTTGCAGTGTGAGAGGAAAGTGGAGCATCCGGAGGAAACCCACACAGACACGGGGAGAAGGTCCAAACTCCACACAGACAGTGACCCAAGCCTGGAATTGAACCCAGCTCCCTGACGCTGTGAATCAGCAGTGCTAACTACTGTGTCACCGTGCAGTCCATGGTAGCAACACACTGGTATACATTTGGGAGAGAGCTTTCCGGAGAGTCCACAACATTGACCCTCACTCAGCTCCAAGGGTGAGGGAGTAAACCCTGACAGAAAATCCAGACTGGAATCCTGTAGATGGTAATCTGTCGTCTCTCAGACAGTTTACTGACAACCCCTGCAACAGAGCTGGTACCAAAGAGGGCTGGTTTGACCCTTGCCTCTGGACAATACTAACAATTGGCAGAGGGAGATCCTGATGCCTTGACAGCACAGAATCTCTATTATATTTACACAGAACTGTACCCTGGAGAGGAGATCACAGCATTGTGGCCACTGTTAGCACAACACAGGAAAAAATAGTAATCTCACACTCGATTGGCACAGAACACAACTTCCAGTGTTTCTTTCAAGAGTGGGAGAAAGTTTCAGGGTTCAGCGAATCGCTATCGTCCATAATGCTCAGTGCGATTACTGCTGTCCCACGTTGGTCTACTGGACCAGTGCAGCTGCAGTCGTCTCTCGGCAGGAAGGTTGCCAATCTATGCACCAGGTAAAACTCAAACAAAGGCCAGTACCAAAGGAAAAGCCAAGCAGGCTGCCTTAATGCCTATCGTCCGGTGACTCTGATGTCCAATATTATGAAATGCATCAAAAGGTTAGTCATGGCATGAATCAGTTCCGGCTTCCCAGATTGCCTGGATCCACGACAGTTCACCGACATCCACAACAGGTCCACAATGCCATCTCCCGGGCCCGACAGTGAACCCTGGAACACAGACTCGTGTTTATCAACTACAGCTCAGCCTGCAACACCATTAGTCCTACGAAACTCATGTCCAAAGTTCGTGGCGCTGGGCTTGGCTCCTGCCTCTGCAATTGGATCCTCAACTTCCTAATCCATAGAGAGCAAAATTAAGGACAATCAACAACATCTCCTTCACAATCATCCTGAACAGCGGTGCCCCGTAAGGCTGCGTCCTCAGCCCCTTACTATACTCCTTATACACTGGTGACTGTGTGGCCAAATTCCCCTGCAACTCGGTTCCCAAGTTTGCTGATGACACCTGCAGTGGGTCGGAGGAAGAGACAGAGAATCTGGTGAACTGGGGCGACAACAATAATCTCTTCCTCAATGTCAACAAAGCAAATCGACTTCTGGAAGCCTAGTGGAGTACATGCCCCGATCTACATCAATGGGATGAAGTTGAAATAGTCGAGAGCTTCACGTTTTAGGGTCCACATCACGAAAAACCTTTCCTGGTTCCTCCATGACGTCCCTATAATTAAAAAAGTCTCCGAACGCCTCTATTTTCTCAGAGGTTTAGGGACATTTGGCATGTCAGCTGCGACTCTCATCAACTTTTACAGATGCACCATAAATAACATTCTAGCTTGGTATGGCTCCTGCTCTGTCCAAGACTGCGAGAAACTTCAAAGCTTGGTGAATGCAGACCAGTCCATCACTCAAACCAACCTCCCACTCATTAACTCTGTCTCAACCTCCCGTTACCTCACAAAAGCAACCAGCCTAATTCAGGAATAGCGCACCACGGACATCAACTTTTCCCACTTGTTCCATCAGAGAAAAAGATAAAAAATGTGTGAGGACATGGACCAACCGACTCATAGAATCATAGAATCACTACAGTGCAGAAGGGGGCCATTTGACCCATCGAGTCTACACCGACAACAATCCCACCCAGGTCCTATCCCCGAAATCCCACATATGCACCCTGCTAATCCCCCAAACATACATATCCCAGGACGCTAATGGGCAGTTAACATGGCCAATCAACCTAACCTGCACATTTTGGACTGTGGGGGAAAACTGGAGCATCCGGAGCAAACCCATGCGCATACGGGTGGAATGTGCAAATTCCACACAGACAGTGATCCAAGCCGGGAATCGAACTCAGGTTCCTGTGAGACAGCAGCGCTAACCATTGTGCCACCATGCTGCCGACTCAGGAACAGCTTCTCTGCTGCCATCAGACGTTTGAATGGACCCACATTGCATTAAGATGATCTTTTACTACATCCTAGCTATGACTGCAACATTACATTCTGCCCTCTCTCCTTCTCTATGTACAGTATGCTTTGTCTGTATGGCACTCAAGCAACAACACTTTTCACTTTATATCCAATGTTATGAAATGCATCAAAAGGTTAGTCATGGCATGAATCAATTCCGGCCTCCCAGATTGCCTGGATACACTACAGTTCACCAACCTCCCCAACAGGTTCACAGACACCATCTCCCTGGCCCAACACTGAACTCTGTAACACTGTAACCCTGAACATAGAGAAGGAGAGAGTGCAGAATGTAATGTTGGACTCAGAGCGAGGGTGTAGAATAAGATCATCTGAATGCGATGTGGGCCCATTAAAACGTCAGATGGCAGCAGAGAAGAAGCTGTTCCTGAGTCGGCAGCATGGTGGCACAATGGTTAGCACTGCTGTCTCACAGGGACCTGAGTTCGATTCCCGGCTTGGATCACATATTTATTATATGTGAAAATAATAAACCAAATCAATTCAAATCAAATCAGTCTTTTGCATCTCAAGCTGAAACATCAGCACGATGTGCCCTGACCTTACAAATGAACTTATGCAGGTTGATGATGTACACGGGACGGCTGTGACCGAGACTGAATTTACAAGGCTGAATGTGGACATTGGGGAGCTGCGAGAAACTGGACTTGCTCACAGTGGATTCTTTCCAGAGGAACACCACACGTTCTTGTAATAGGAGAAATCCCAACAGGCGAGATGTGAGAATGGAACAAAGTTTAAAAAGAAGCTTCACTGGTGCTGATGGAATCCCAGGAATTGAAATGGGATCCCTGATGCTGTGAGGCAGCAGTGCTAACCACTGTGCCATACTGCCATCCTGCAAGGTGCCCTGGAGATATCCAAGATCACGGCCAGGACACCACCATCACCATATCCGTGTTCGGGAAATGATTGGAAAACAACCTGAGGGACAGAATTAATCTCCACTTCGAGAGGTAAGGATTTATGAACAATAGTCAGCGTGCCTTTGACAGGGGGAGATCATGTCTGACAATTCGCTGGAATATATTGAGGAGGTGACTGGATGAGGAGATGAGGGAAGTGCAGTCGATGTAGTCTACGTGTTCTTCAGAAAAGCTTTTGACAAATATGGAAGACTGAACAAGGAAGTGATTCCGATTGGAACCAGGTCAATTTGGTAAATTATATTCAAAATGGCTGAGTGGCAGAGGGTGATGGTGGAAGGTTGTTTTTGTGACTGCAAGCCTGTGTTCAGTGGGGTTCCACAGGGATCGATGCTGGGTCCCTTGCTGTTTGTAGTGTACATTGATGGTCTGGACATGAATGTGTGAGGTGTGATCAGTAAGTTTGCAGATGATACAAAAATTGGTGGTGTGGTAAATATTGAGGAGGAAAGCCTTAGATGACAGGAATCATAGAATCCTACAGTGCAGAAGGAGGCCATTCAGCCCATCGAGTCTGGACTGAGCACAATCCCACCCAGGCGATATCCCCTGAACCCCATGCATTTACCCAAGCAATTCTCCCTGACAGTAAGTCCAGTATATCCTGGCCAATCCACCTAACCCACAAGTCTTCCGACTGTGGGCGGAAACTGGAGCACCCGGAGGAAACCCATGAAGACACGTGGAGAATGTGCAAACTCCACACAGATGTGGTCCAAGCCAGAAATGGAACACACGTCCCTGGCGCTGTGGGGCAGCAGTGCTAACCACTGTGCCACCGTGCTGAGGAAACTGAAAGGCTGGGCAAATGGGCAAATGTAATTTACACCTGACGAATGTGAGGCCATGCATTTGGGACGACTATCCGGGCAAGGAAATGTACCATGTCCGGTCGAGTCTGAGGAAGTGCAGAGGACCAGAATGAATTTGGGCTGCAGATATGTGGATCTCCAAAAGCAGCAAGACAGGTAGATGAGGTGGTTAAGACGACATGTAGGATACTTGCCTTTAGCAGCCGCAGCATAGACTATAAGAGCTGGGAGGTGATGATGGAAGTGTATAAAATGCTGGTTGGACCAGAGCAAGAGAACTGTGCACAGCTCTGGTCATCACACTACAGGAAGGATGTGATTACACTGGAAACGGTGGAGAGGAGATTCACCAGGATGCTGCCTGGGCTGGAGAGTTTCAGCTATGAGGAGAGGCTGGTTAGGCTGGGTTTTTTACCTTAGAGCAGAGACGGCTGGAGGTGGAGTGGGTGTAGTGGGTGGTGGTGGGGAATGCTTTCAGGTGGGGGCGGGGGGTGGGGGGGGGAGCTGAGTGATATGAACACAATTATGTGGCACACGGATAGGAAGAAACCTTTTCCCTTTAGTAGAGGTGTCAATAACCAGAGGGGCGTGGAGTTAAGGTAAAGGGCAGGTGTTTGTGTGGATTTGAGGGAAAATGTTTTCATCCACAGGGTGATGGGATCTGCAGCTCACGGCCTGAAAGGATGGTAGAAGCGGGAAAAACCACAAGAGGCATTTAGATCAGCAACTCAAACGCCAGAGCATATAATTATTAAACTAGAAAGAGTGCAGAAAAGATTTCCGAGGATGCGACTGGGACTTGATGGATTGAGTTATAAGGATAGGCTGAATAGACTGGGACTTTTTTCTCTGGAGCGTAGGAGGCTGAGGGGTGATCTTCTAGAGGTCTATAAAATAATGAGGGGCACAGATCAGCTCAATAGTCAATATCTTTTCCTAAAGGTAGGGGAGTCTAAAACTAGATGGCACAGGTTTAAGGAGAGAGGGGAAAGATACAAAAGTGTCCAGAGGGGCAATTTTATCACACAGAGGGTGGTGAGTGTCTGGAACGAGCTGCCAGAGGCAGTAGTAGAGGCGGGTACAATTTTATTTTTTAAAAGCGTTTAGATAGTTAAATGGGCACGATGGGTATAGAGGGATATGGGGCAAATGTGGGCAATTGGGATTAGTTTAGGGGTTTAAAAAGAAAGGGCAGCATGGATAAGATGGGCCGAAGGCCCTGTTTCCATTCTGTAAACTCTATGACAAGGCTATGGATCGAGTGCTGGAAAATGGGATTGGATTGGATAGGTGTTTGATGACCTATTCAGACATAATGGTCGAAGGGCCTCATTTTGTGCTGTTAAAACTCGATGGCTGTTGGACCACCCACAGCAGTGGCCCCATCACTTGCAGCTCTCACAGCGCTGGCTGGGATACCCACTACCTCCCAAACCTATCTGGTTGCAAATGCGCAATTGCAGCCAGCAGTGAGCTGCCTGGTCTGAGAGAGACATCTGTCAGCTCTCTGCTGCTGCAGCTCGCTTCAACACAGCAGCTGCCCCCAGGTAGTCCGGGGGTCCTCAGCTCTTTCTGAGCAGCCCCCGACCAGATATAGACCCAGCCCCCTCCCCACCACCTGGACCAATCACCGCCCCTTCCCCCACACCAATTGCATGCAGAGTGTCAGCAGGGCACGCCTCCTTAACCCACTGTGCAGGCAGAGAGGCAGCAAGATCCCCCTCCCTACCCCACTGTGCAGGCAGAGAGGCAGCAAGACCCCCTCCCTACCCCACTGTGCATGCAGAGAGGCAGCGAGACCCCTCCCTACCCCACTGTGCATGCAGAGAGGCAGTGATGCCCCCCTCCCTACCCCACTGTGCATGCAGAGAGGCAACCAGACCCCCTCCCCACCCCACTGTGTATGTAGAGAGGCAGCGAGACCCCCTCCCTACCCCACTGTGCATGCAGTGAGGCAGTGAGACCCCCTCCCTACCCCACTGTGCATGCAGAGAGGCAGCGAGACCCCCACACTACCCCCACTGTGCATGCAGAGAGGCAGCGAGACCCCCTCCCTACCCCACTGTGCATGCAGAGAGGCAGCGAAACCCCCTCCCTACCCCACTGTGCATGCAAAGAGGCAGTGATGCCCCCCTCCCTGCCTCCACCAATCACGTTCGGTGTGGCAGCGAGACCCCCTTCCTACCCCAATGTGCATGCAGAGAGGCAGTGATGCCCCCCTCCTTACCAACACCAATCACGTGCAGAGTGGCAGCGGGGACCACCCCACCCCACAGACAGCGGGCAGTGTGGTAACGGCACCCTCTCCCACCCAGCAACTACGTTCAGAGTCGGCCCCGCTACCTTCAGGCTCCGCCCCTGTAGACCCCACCACCTCATGCCCCACTCCCTGGTACTGCCCGGTGGGCATTGCCCAAGGGGCACCTACCTTTGCCCTCGACCTTGCCCGGTGTCCTCAATGGCCTTCAGTTCTCCCGGCGAGGTCATCATGACTCGTCCTCATACATGTGGCCAGCTGTTTTCCTCACCGGACCCAACCTCTCCCGGTGAGGCTGCAAAGGCAAGTGTGGCGCACAATTCCATCCCAGGCTCACTAATTTCATTTAAATTTGTTTTAAAATAGATTGAAATAATTTATTCAGCCTCTTGCCGGAAATGGGCAGGAGACTGAATCCACTGTTTATCCATTGCCGGTGAAGGTTGCAAGAGGTGAGAAATGGGACGTGGACCTGAGTTCCAGGCTGTCACGCGGTTTTACTTGATCACCCCACCATCAATGGACAGGGAGTAGCTGTTATCCTGCCCCCCTATCGTGTGTGTGTTGCGTGTGTCTATATTGTCTGTACCAGTATGCATGTGTGTGTGTGCGTGTTTGTGTGTGAGCAACAGAGTACCTGACGAGTGTTCCTAAGTGTGCGTTATTCTGGAGTGTTGCAGCAATTTTGGTTCTTGAATTTGTGTGTGAGTGGGAGTATCTAAATCTGATTGCTTCTATCAACAAATGTGTGTTTTAATGTATGTGTGTTTGGGTGTGTCTGTGTGTTTGTATTCCTGTTGCTCTCGGAGAGCTTGTGGTGGCACAGGGGATAGCATTGCTGCCTCACAGCAGCAGAGGTCCTGGTTCAATTGCAGGTTTGGCCACTGTCTGTGCAGATTCTGCATGTTCTCCCCATGTCTGCGTGAGTTTCCTCCGAGTGCTCCAGTTTCCTCCCACTATCTGAAAGTTGTGCTGGTTGGGTGCATTGGCCGTGCTAAATTTTCCCTCAGTGTACCTGAACAGGCGCTGGAGTGTGGTGACTCGGGGATTTTTATAGTAACTTCATTGCAATGTTAATGTTCGCATACTTGTGACACTGATGAATAAATTTCAAATTTAATGAAATATGTTTTCTCTCTGTGAGATCCTGCTGTGCAGATATGACCAATAAAATTAATTCTGTGGCCTGGTGATTGGGTGGGTGAACTGGTGTTATATGCAGAGGGTGAAAAGGATTCTGTCTCAATATTTTACGCATGAAGGAATAGTGTTTGAGGTCACATGTCTATGGAAAGTCACAGCACTCAGAAGACATCCCAGCCCATAGACCCTGAGACAATTGTCAGTGGCTGAAAGAATTAATAACCGGATACAGAGATTCAACAAGAGCAGCAAACCCAGTACAGGAAATGACAAGAAAATCAATACAGTTAAACAGCCTTTCTAGAATTAGGAACTGGACACAGGGGACGGGCCTTTCCAGCCTCACTCTTCCCCAAGCTGCAAAATCCCACCCGTGTTCAACAGACCTTCCCATTCTCCGCCCCTCGCCTGCTCCGATTCCCGTGGCGGTCGGGCCGGTCCAATTCCAGCCAGAGACTTACCCGGAACACCAACAATCGCCAGGAGGGGATAGTAAATACATTGAATCACCCTCAGTAGATATTGAGTCCGATCAGCTGATGTCATAATCCAATAATAATCAGTAAACACAGAAATCCAATAGAATAAACTCCTGTCCTTGGTTGGAACATTCCGGTTCATTGTTCCCAGATTCCGATCCATTGTTGCAAGATTCCAATCCATTGTTCCCAGATTCTGATCCATTGTCGTAACATTCCAATCCATTGTTCCCAGATTCTGATCCATTGTTGGAAGACTCCAATCCATTGCTCCCAGATTCTGATCTCTCCTCTCCCTCCCTCTCTCTCCACAGCCGCTGATCTCTGTTGCTGTCGGAGTTGCCGCTCCCGCTGACTCAATGGGACAACACATTGAACGGAATCCCTTATTAATAGAAGAGGGGAATCCCTCCAGGCACACTAATCGGATCCATGGAGACTCACATCAATTCCAGTCACTAAACAAACAGCTTCACTTAACCCCCTTCAATCCAACACTTTTTATACCCAACGTAGAACAGTTACAGCCTCGATGGGGTGTTGAGGGTCAGGGAGGGATGGAAAGTTGGAAATAATGTAGGGTCAATATTAATTCGATATAGCAGAGATCACTCTGCGAGCGTTAATTTTGAGATGACGAGAATACAAAAGCAGGGGTGTACTGCTGAGGGTTTATAAGACACTGGTCTGACCGCATTCAGAATATTGTCAGCAATTTTGGTCCCCGTATCTAAGGAAGGATGTGCTGGCCTTGGAGAGGGTCCAGAGCAGGTTCACAAGAATGATCCGGGGAATGAAAGACTTGACGCATGAGGAGCGTCTGAGGACTGGGGGTCCATACTCGATGCAGTTTGGAAGTATGAGGAAGGGGATCACATTGAAACTTACAGAATAATGAAAGGCCTGGATAGAGTGCACTTGGGGAAGTTGTTTCCATGAGTCGGGGAGACTTGGACCCGAGGGCACAGACTCAGAGGGAAGGGATGGCCCTTTAGAAATGTGATGTGGAGATAGAACATAGAACATAGAACATAGAACATTACAGCGCAGAACAGGCCCTTCGGCCCACGATGTTGCACCGACCAGTTAAAAAAAAACTGTGACCCTCCAACCTAAACCAATTTCTTTTCGTCCATGAACCTATCTACGGATCTCTTAAACGCCCCCAAACTAGGCGCATTTACTACTGATGCTGGCAGGGCATTCCAATCCCTCACCACCCTCTGGGTAAAGAACCTACCCCTGACATCGGTTCTATAACTACCCCCCCTCAATTTAAAGCCATGCCCCCTCGTGCTGGATTTCTCCATCAGAGGAAAAAGGCTATCACTATCCACCCTATCTAAACCTCTAATCATCTTATATGTTTCAATAAGATCCCCTCTTAGCCGCCGCCTTTCCAGCGAAAACAATCCCAAATCCCTCAGCCTCTCCTCATAGGATCTCCCCTCCATACCAGGCAACATCCTGGTAAACCTCCTCTGCACCCTCTCCAAAGCCTCCACATCCTTCCTGTAATGTGGGGACCAGAACTGCACACAGTACTCCAAGTGCGGCGGTGTTGGACTGGGGTGTGCGCAGTAAGAAGTCTCACAACACCAGTTTCCCACTCACCTGATGAAGGAGCAGCGTTCCGAAAGCTCGTGATTCCAAATAAACCTGTGGGACTTTAACCTGCTACCGTGAGACTTCTTACTTCAGAACTGAGACGAGGAGGAATTTCTTCAGCCAGAGGGTGGTGAATCTGTGGAATTCATTGCCACACAAGGCTGTGGAGGGCAGATCATTGAATGTATTTAATAAAGAGATAAATAGGTTATTGACTGGTACACGATCAAGGGTTACGGGGAGAAAGCAGGAAAGTGGGCTTGAGAAACTTATCAGCCAGAATTGAATGGTGGAACCGGCTCGACGGACCGAATGGCCTCATCCTGCTCTTATATCTTATTGTCTTCTGGGTATCATGGTCGTGGTTTTTAGATGAAGTTAACATCAATCAGGGTTGATATAGTCGGCTTAATCCAGGTTGTAGCAGATCTTATGTACAGCTCATGGACAGAACAATCTTAGTATAGGACTTCACACGGATCAATCTCTCAGCATTACGTATAGTACAGTCTTAGCTCGAGTCATCAGATAGAACTATCTCTCAGTGTTACGTACAGTACAATCTGAGGCTTCAGATAGAACTATCTCTCAGTGTTATGTACGGTACAATCTGAGGCTTCAGATAGAACTATCTCTGTGTTATGTACAGTACAATCTGAGGATTCAGATAGAACTATCTCTCAGTGTTAGGTACAGTACAATCTGAGGATTCAGATAGAACTATCTCTCAGTGTTATGTACAGTACAATCTGAGGCTTCAGATAGAACTATCTCTCAGTGTTATGTACAGTACAATCTGAGGCTTCAGATAGAACTATCTCTCAGTGTTATGTACAGTACAATCTGAGGATTCAGATAGAACTATCTCTCAGTGTTATGTACAGTACAATCTGAGGCTTCAGATAGAACTATCTCTCAGTGTTATGTACAGTACAATCTGAGGATTCAGATAGAACTATCTCTGTGTTATATACAGTACAATCTGAGGCATCAGATAGAACTATCTCTCAGTGTTATGAACAGTACAATCTGAGGCTTCAGATAGAACTATCTCTCAGTGTTATGTACAGTACAATCTGAGGCTTCAGATAGAACTATCTCTCTGTGTTATGTACAGTACAATCTGAGGCTTCAGATAGAACTATCTCTCAGTGTTATGTACAGTACAATCTGAGGCTTCAGATAGAACTATCTCTCAGTGTTATGTACAGTACAGTCTGAGGCTTCAGATAGAACTATCTCTCAGTGTTATGAACAGTACAATCTGAGGCTTCAGATAGAACTATCTCTCAGTGTTATGAACAGTACAATCTGAGGCTTCAGATAGAACTATCTCTCAGTGTTATGTACAGTACAATCTGAGGCTTCAGATAGAACTATCTCTCAGTGTTATGAACAGTACAATCTGAGGCTTCAGACAGAACTATCTCTCAGTGTTATCAAGGTACAATCTGAGGCTTCAGATAGAACTATCTCTCAGTGTTATGTACAGTACAATCTGAGGCTTCAGATAGAACTATCTCTCAGTGTTATCAAGGTACAATCTGAGGCTCCAGATAGAACTATCTCTCAGTGTTATGTACAGTACAATCTGAGGCTTCAGATAGAACTATCTCTCAGTGTTACGTACAGTACAATCTGAGGCTTCAGATAGAACTATCTCTCAGTGTTATGTACAGTACAATCTGAGGCTTCAGATAGAACTATCTCTCAGTGTTATGTACAGTACAATCTGAGGCTTCAGATAGAACTATCTCTCAGTGTTATGTACAGTACAATCTGAGGCTTCAGATAGAACTATCTCTCAGTGTTATGTACAGTACAATCTGAGGATTCAGATAGAACTGTCTCTCAGTGTTATGTACAGTACAATCTGAGGATTCAGATAGAACTGTCTCTCAGTGTTATGTACAGTACAATCTGAGGATTCAGATAGAACTGTCTCTCAGTGTTATGTACAGTACAATCTGAGGCTTCAGATAGAACTATCTCTCAGTGTTATGTACAGGACTATCTGAGGCTTCAGATAGAACTATCTCTCAGTGTTATGTACAGTACAATCTGAGGTTTCAGATAGAACTATCTCTCAGTATTATGTACAGTACAATCTGAGGATTCAGATAGAACTGTCTCTCAGTGTTATGTACAGTACAATCTGAGGATTCAGATAGAACTGTCTCTCAGTGTTATGTACAGTAGAATCTGAGGATTCAGATAGAACTGTCTCTCAGTGTTATGTACAGTACAATCTGAGGCTTCAGATAGAACTATCTCTCAGTGTTATGTACAGGACAATCTGAGGCTTCAGATAGAACTATCTCTCAGTGTTATGTACAGTACAATCTGAGGCTCCAGATAGAACTATCTCTCAGTGTTATGAACAGTACAATCTGAGGCTTCAGATAGAACTATCTCTCAGTGTTATGCACAGTACAATCTGAGGCTTCAGATAGAACTATCTCTGTGTTATGTACAGTACAATCTGAGGCTTCAGATAGAACTATCTCTCAGTGTTATGTACAGTACAATCTGAGGCTTCAGATAGAACTATCTCTCAGAGTTATGTACAATACAATCTGAGGCTTCAGATAGAACTATCTCTCAGTGTTATGAACAGTACAATCTGAGGCTTCAGATAGAACTATCTCTCTGTGTTATGTACAGTACAATCTGAGGCTTCAGATAGAACTATCTCTCAGTGTTATGTACAGTACAATCTGAGGCTTCAGATAGAACTATCTCTCAGTGTTATGAACAGTACAATCTGAGGCTTCAGATAGAACTATCTCTCAGTGTTATGTACAGTACAATCTGAGGCTTCAGATAGAACTATCTCTCAGTGTTATGTACAGTACAATCTGAGGCTTCAGATAGAACTATCTCTCAGTGTTATGTACAGTACAATCTGAGGCTTCAGATAGAACTATCTCTCTGTGTTATGTACAGTACAATCTGAGGCTTCAGATAGAACTATCTCTCAGTGTTATGTACAGTACAATCTGAGGCTTCAGATAGAACTATCTCTCAGTGTTATCAAGGTACAATCTGAGGCTCCAGATAGAACTATCTCTCAGTGTTATGTACAGTACAATCTGAGGCTTCAGATAGAACTATCTCTCAGTGTTACGTACAGTACAATCTGAGGCTTCAGATAGAACTATCTCTCAGTGTTATGTACAGTACAATCTGAGGCTTCAGATAGAACTATCTCTCAGTGTTATCAAGGTACAATCTGAGGCTTCAGATAGAACTATCTCTCAGTGTTATGTACAGTACAATCTGAGGCTTCAGATAGAACTATCTCTCAGTGTTATCAAGGTACAATCTGAGGCCCCAGATAGAACTATCTCTCAGTGTTATGTACAGTACAATCTGAGGCTTCAGATAGAACTATCTCTCAGTGTTACGTACAGTACAATCTGAGGCTTCAGATAGAACTATCTCTCAGTGTTATGTACAGTACAATCTGAGGCTTCAGATAGAACTATCTCTCAGTGTTATGTACAGTACAATCTGAGGCTTCAGATAGAACTATCTCTCAGTGTTATGTACAGTACAATCTGAGGCTTCAGATAGAACTATCTCTCAGTGTTATGTACAGTACAATCTGAGGATTCAGATAGAACTGTCTCTCAGTGTTATGTACAGTACAATCTGAGGATTCAGATAGAACTGTCTCTCAGTGTTATGTACAGTACAATCTGAGGATTCAGATAGAACTGTCTCTCAGTGTTATGTACAGTACAATCTGAGGCTTCAGATAGAACTATCTCTCAGTGTTATGTACAGGACAATCTGAGGCTTCAGATAGAACTATCTCTCAGTGTTATGTACAGTACAATCTGAGGTTTCAGATAGAACTATCTCTCAGTATTATGTACAGTACAATCTGAGGATTCAGATAGAATGTCTCTCAGTGTTATGTACAGTACAATCTGAGGATTCAGATAGAACTGTCTCTCAGTGTTATGTACAGTACAATCTGAGGATTCAGATAGAACTGTCTCTCAGTGTTATGTACAGTACAATCTGAGGATTCAGATAGAACTGTCTCTCAGTGTTATGTACAGTACAATCTGAGGCTTCAGATAGAACTATCTCTCAGTGTTATGTACAGGACAATCTGAGGCTTCAGATAGAACTATCTCTCAGTGTTATGTACAGTACAATCTGAGGTTTCAGATAGAACTATCTCTCAGTATTATGTACAGTACAATCTGAGGCTTCAGATAGAACTATCTCTCAGTGTTATCAAGGTACAATCTGAGGCTCCAGATAGAACTATCTCTCAGTGTTATGTACAGTACAATCTGAGGCTTCAGATAGAACTATCTCTCAGTGTTACGTACAGTACAATCTGAGGCTTCAGATAGAACTATCTCTCAGTGTTATGTACAGTACAATCTGAGGCTTCAGATAGAACTATCTCTCAGTGTTATCAAGGTACAATCTGAGGCTTCAGATAGAACTATCTCTCAGTGTTATGTACAGTACAATCTGAGGCTTCAGATAGAACTATCTCTCAGTGTTATCAAGGTACAATCTGAGGCTCCAGATAGAACTATCTCTCAGTGTTATGTACAGTACAATCTGAGGCTTCAGATAGAACTATCTCTCAGTGTTACGTACAGTACAATCTGAGGCTTCAGATAGAACTATCTCTCAGTGTTATGTACAGTACAATCTGAGGCTTCAGATAGAACTATCTCTCAGTGTTATGTACAGTACAATCTGAGGCTTCAGATAGAACTATCTCTCAGTGTTATGTACAGTACAATCTGAGGCTTCAGATAGAACTATCTCTCAGTGTTATGTACAGTACAATCTGAGGATTCAGATAGAACTGTCTCTCAGTGTTATGTACAGTACAATCTGAGGATTCAGATAGAACTGTCTCTCAGTGTTATGTACAGTACAATCTGAGGATTCAGATAGAACTGTCTCTCAGTGTTATGTACAGTACAATCTGAGGCTTCAGATAGAACTATCTCTCAGTGTTATGTACAGGACAATCTGAGGCTTCAGATAGAACTATCTCTCAGTGTTATGTACAGTACAATCTGAGGTTTCAGATAGAACTATCTCTCAGTATTATGTACAGTACAATCTGAGGATTCAGATAGAACTGTCTCTCAGTGTTATGTACAGTACAATCTGAGGATTCAGATAGAACTGTCTCTCAGTGTTATGTACAGTAGAATCTGAGGATTCAGATAGAACTGTCTCTCAGTGTTATGTACAGTACAATCTGAGGCTTCAGATAGAACTATCTCTCAGTGTTATGTACAGGACAATCTGAGGCTTCAGATAGAACTATCTCTCAGTGTTATGTACAGTACAATCTGAGGCTTCAGATAGAACTATCTCTCAGTGTTATGCACAGTACAATCTGAGGCTTCAGATAGAACTATCTCTGTGTTATGTACAGTACAATCTGAGGCTTCAGATAGAACTATCTCTCAGTGTTATGTACAGTACAATCTGAGGCTTCAGATAGAACTATCTCTCAGAGTTATGTACAATACAATCTGAGGCTTCAGATAGAACTATCTCTCAGTGTTATGAACAGTACAATCTGAGGCTTCAGATAGAACTATCTCTCTGTGTTATGTACAGTACAATCTGAGGCTTCAGATAGAACTATCTCTCAGTGTTATGTACAGTACAATCTGAGGCTTCAGATAGAACTATCTCTCAGTGTTATGAACAGTACAATCTGAGGCTTCAGATAGAACTATCTCTCAGTGTTATGTACAGTACAATCTGAGGCTTCAGATAGAACTATCTCTCAGTGTCATGTACAGTACAATCTGAGGCTTCAGATAGAACTATCTCTCAGTGTTATGTACAGTACAATCTGAGGCTTCAGATAGAACTATCTCTCTGTGTTATGTACAGTACAATCTGAGGCTTCAGATAGAACTATCTCTCAGTGTTATGTACAGTACAATCTGAGGCTTCAGATAGAACTATCTCTCAGTGTTATGTACAGTACAATCTGAGGCTTCAGATAGAACTATCGCTCAGTGTTATGTACAGTACAATCTGAGGCTTCAGATAGAACTGTCTCTCAGTGTTATGTACAGTACAATCTGAGGCTTCAGATAGAACTATCTCTCAGTGTTATGAACAGTACAATCTGAGGCTTCAGATAGAAATATCTCTGTGTTATGTACAGTACAATCTGAGGCTTCAGATAGAACTATCTCTCAGAGTTATGTACAATACAATCTGAGGCTTCAGATAGAACTATCTCTCTGTGTTATGTACAGTACAATCTGAGGCTTCAGATAGAACTATCTCTCAGTGTTATGTACAGTACAATCTGAGGCTTCAGATAGAACTATCTCTCAGTGTTATGAACAGTACAATCTGAGGCTTCAGATAGAACTATCTCTCAGTGTTATGTACAGTACAATCTGAGGCTTCAGATAGAACTATCTCTGTGTTATGTACAGTACAATCTGAGGCTTCAGATAGAACTATCTCTCAGTGTTATGTACAGTACAATCTGAGGCTTCAGATAGAACTATCTCTCTGTGTTATGTACAGTACAATCTGAGGCTTCAGATAGAACTATCTCTCAGTGTTATGTACAGTACAATCTGAGGCTTCAGATAGAACTATCTCTCAGTGTTATGTACAGTACAATCTGAGGCTTCAGATAGAACTATCGCTCAGTGTTATGTACAGTACAATCTGAGGCTTCAGATAGAACTGTCTCTCAGTGTTATGTACAGTACAATCTGAGGCTTCATATAGAACTATCTCTCAGTGTTATGAACAGTACAATCTGAGGCTTCAGATAGAAATATCTCTGTGTTATGTACAGTACAATCTGAGGCTTCAGATAGAACTATCTCTCAGTGTTATGTACAGTACCATCTGACGCTTCAGATAGAACTATCTCTCAGTGTTATGTACAGTACAATCTGAGGCTTCAGATAGAACTATCTCAGTGTTATGAACAGTACAATCTGAGGCTTCAGATAGAACTATCTCTCAGTGTTATGTACAGTACAATCTGAGGCTTCAGATAGAACTATCTCTCAGTGTTATGTACAGTACAATCTGAGGCTTCAGATAGAACTATCTCTCAGTGTTAGGTACAGTACAATCTGAGGCTTCAGATAGAACTATCTCTCTGTGTTATGTACAGTACAATCTGAGGCTTCAGATAGAACTATCTCAGTGTTATGAACAGTACAATCTGAGGCTTCAGATAGAACTATCTCTCAGTGTTATGTACAGTACAATCTGAGGCTTCAGATAGAACTATCTCTCAGTGTTATGTACAGTACAATCTGAGGCTTCAGATAGAACTATCTCAGTGTTATGAACAGTACAATCTGAGGCTTCAGATAGAACTATCTCTCAGTGTTATGTACAGTACAATCTGAGGCTTCAGATAGAACTATCTCTCAGTGTTATGTACAGTACAATCTGAGGCTTCAGATAGAACTATCTCTCAGTGTTATGTACAGTACAATCTGAGGCTTCAGATAGAACTATCTCTCAGTGTTATGAACAGAAGAACCTGATCAAGAAGCTTCACATCAAACTTTCTCAGCGTTTTCTCTTGTGAGGTTGTAAAGAGGCAAGGGTGAGTTGAGGAGTGTGTGGGAGAAGGACACCGGGACACCTGAACAGAGTCAGCAGCACCTTGAGGAGAGTGTGAGAGGGGGACACTGGGACACCTGAACAGAGTCAGCAGCACCTTGAGGAGAGTGTGAGAGGGACACTGGGACACCGGCACAGACAGTCAGCACCTTGAGGAGAGTGTGAGAGGGGGACACGGGACATCGGGACAGACAGTCAGCACCTTGAGGAGAGTGTGAGAGGGGGACACGGGACATCGGGACAGACAGTCAGCACCTTGAGGAGAGTGTGAGAGGGACACTGGGACAGACAGTCAGCACCTTGAGGAGAGTGTGAGAGGGACACTGGGACACCGGGACAGGCAGTCAGCACCTTGAGAGTGTGAGAGGGACACTGGGACACCGGGACAGGCAGTCAGCACCTTGAGAGTGTGAGAGGGACACTGGGACACCGGGACAGGCAGTCAGCACCTTGAGGAGAGTGTGAGAGGGACATTGGGACACCGGGACAGACAGTCAGCACCTTGAGGAGAGTGTGAGAGGGACACTGGGACACCGGGACAGACAGTCAGCACCTTGAGGAGTGTGTGAGAGGGTCACTGGGACAGACAGTCAGCACCTTGAGAGTGTGAGAGGGAAACTGGGACACCGGGACAGACAGTCAGCACCTTGAGGAGTGTGTGAGGGGGTCACTGGGACAGACAGTCAGCACCTTGAGAGTGTGAGAGGGACACTGGGACACCGGGACAGGCAGTCAGCACCTTGAGGAGAGTGTGAGAGGGACACTGGGGCACCGGGACAGACAGTCAGCACCTTGAGGTGAGTGTGAGAGGGACACTGGGACAGAAAGTCAGCACCTTGAGGAGAGTGTGAGAGGGACACTGGGACAGACAGTCAGCACCTTGAGGAGAGTGTGAGAGGGGGACACTGGGACACCGGGACAGACAGTCAGCACCTTGAGGAGAGTGTGAGAGGGGGACACTGGGACAGACAGTCAGCACCTTGAGGAGAGTGTGAGATGGGGACGTAGAGGATTGAAGCTACTGTTAGAGTTGTACAGCACTGGGATTGAGACTGTTTGTTTATGTCCTGTGGTTCTGAGGATTCTCTTCAATATCGACTCCACAGTCAGGTGTCAGGGACACAACTCTTTATTCCATCTGTTCACACAACACTCCAAATATTGACTGCCCAATCTGGGAGGATCCCAACAGCTCACCCCACACCTGAGATCTCATGGCCCGTTCACTTAAAGAAAGCCCCAACATGTATAACACTCTCCCCTGTAAGTAACACCTCCCCACCCCACTCCCACACCCCCCGGTACAGCAACAGCATTTGAAACCATTTGCGAACATTTTTCTCTATTCACTTCATCCAGGCTTGGTGCAGAATCCACAGCATATTTACAATATAATACAGCCCATAGTTCATTCCTGATCCTTATGTCCATCTCACATAGACATGATCAGGGGGAGTGACAACCCCTTGGGGGTTGATGCCTGGGGATTGGAGCCAGTTTTAAGATCCTCTCTGGTGAGTGAAGCCTCGATGAACCCACCAACGTTTGATCGTCTTCCCGCCGGTCGTCAGTAACCAATGTCGAGTTCCCTGTCCCCTCCATCAGCGGAGGAGCTGTTGATACCAGGCCTCCCTGGCCTCCCACATAATAGAACAGAGAGTATAGAAGGTGGCAGGAATCTAACCTCAGGCAGAGCAAAAAAAAGGTGCCAGGAATAAGAAGGGAGGTGGTCAGTGCGGGACTGAGGGTGTTGGACCTCAATGCGGGACTGAGGGTGTTGTACCTCAATGCGGGACTGAGGGTGTTGTACCTCAATGCGGGACTGAGGGTGTTGTACCCCAATGCGTGCAGTGTATCAATCAAGGTAAATGAGCTTGTTGCGCACATTGAAATTGGCCGGTCCGATGTTGTGGGCATCACAGAAACGTGGCTGCAAGGGGATCAGGGCTGGCATCTAAATATCCAAGGACAAGTGTCTTATTGGAAGGACAGGCAGATGGGCAAAGGAGGCGGACTTGTATTGTTCGTAAGGAATGGCGTTAAATCAATAGCAAGAAGCGATACAGGATCAGAAGGCAGAGAAACTCTGTGGGTAGAGTTGAGGAGAAACAATGGTAAAAAGACCCTGATGGGAGTTATGTACAGGCCTCCAAGCAGTAGTCAGGATGAGGGGCAGAAAATAAAACTGGAGATAGAAAAGGCACATAAAAAGGCAATATTACAATAATTATGGGGGACTTCAATATGCAGGTGGCCTGGGAAAATCCGGTAGGTAGTGGGTCCCAAGAAAAGGAATTTGTGGAATGTCTAAGAGATGCTTTTTTGGAGCAGCTTGTGACAGAGCCGACTGGGGAAACGGGAATTCTGGAGTTGGTGATGTGTCATGAGGCAGATTTGATTAGGGAACTTAAGGTGAAGTGACCCTGAGAGAGCAGTGACCACAATATGATAGAATTTACCCTGCAGTTTGAGAGGGAGAAACTGGAATCAGATGTAAAGGTATTTGAATTAAATAAAGATAACTGCAAGGACTTGAGGGAGGAGCTGGCCAGAGTTGATTGGAAAGGGAGCCGAGCAGGGGAGACAGTGGAACGGCAATTACAGGAGTTTTCCGGGGTGGGGGGTTATTCGGGAGGCACAACAGAAATTCATCCCAAGGAGGAGGAAACCTGCTAAAGAGAGGACAAAGTATCCATGGCTGACGAGGAAAGCAAAGGACAGCATAAAAGCAAAAGAATCACTGGAGGCAGGGAGGGTACCAGAGGACTGGAAATTAGCTGATGTAACAGCGCTGTTGAAGAAGGGAGGGAGGCAGCAGATGGGAAATTATAGGCCGGTTAGACTGACGTCGTTCATTGGCAAGATTTTAGAGTCCATTATGAAAGATGAGATCGCAGAGTACTTGGAAGTGCATGATAAAGTAGGACTGAGTCAGCACGGCTTTGTCAAGGGGAGCTCATGTCTGACAAATCTGTTAGAGTTCTTTGAAGAGGTAACAAGGAAGTTAGTTAAAGGAGAACCAGTGGACCTGATTTATTTGGATTTCCAAAAGGCCTTTGACAAGGTGCCACATCGGAGACTTTTAACTAAGTTAAGTGCCCGTGGTGTTATGGGTAAGAAGCTGACATGAATAGCGGATTGGTTGACTTGCAGAAGGCAGAGAGTGGGGATAAACGGGTCTTTTTCAGGATGGCAGCCGGTGACTAGTGGTGTGCCTCAGGGGTCGGTACTGGGACCACAACTTTTCACAATACACATTAACGATTTGGAAGAACGAAATGAAGCCACTGTTGCCAAGTTTGCAGATGATGGAAAGATATGCAGAGGGAGAGATAGTATTGAGGAAGCAGGGGGACTGCACAAGGACTTGGATAGGCTCGGAGAGTGGGCAAAGAAGTGGCAGATGGAATATAACGTGGAAAAGTGTCAGATTATAAATATTGGAAGGAGAAATGGAGGCATAGACTATTTTCTAATTGGGAAATGCTGAGGCAATGAGAAGCACAAAAGGACCAGGGAGTCCTTGTTCAAGATTCTCTTAAGGTTAACGTGTAGGTTCATAGAACCATAGAAAATTACAGCTCAGAAACAGGCCTTTTGGCCCTTCTTGTCTGTGCCGAACCATTTTTTGCCTCGTCCCACTGACCTGCACTTGGACAATATCCCTCCACACCCCTCTCATCCATGAACCCGTCCAAGTTTTTCTTAAATGTTCAGTTAGCAGTCAGGAAGACAAATGAAATGTTCACATTCATGTCGAGAGGGCTGGAATACAAGAGCAGGGATGGACTTCTGAGGCTGTCTAAGGCTCTCTTTGGAGTATTGTGAGTGGTTTTGGGCCCAGTATCTGTGGAAGGATGTGCTGGCCTAGGAAAGGATTCAGAGGAGGTTCACAAGAATGATCCCTGGAATGAAGAGCTTGTCGTATGAGGAACGGTTGAAGACTCTGGATCTGTACTCGTTGGAGTTTAGAAGGATGAGGGGGATCTTATTGAAACTTACAGGATACTGCGAGGCCTGGATAGAGTGGACGTGGAGAGTATGTTTCCACCCGTAGGAAAAACTAGAACCAGAGGGCATAACCTCAGGCTAAAGGGACGATCCTTTAAAACGGAGATAAGGAGGAATTTCTTCAGCCAGAGAGTGGTGTATCAGCGGAATTCATTGCCACAGAGGGCTGTGGAGGCCAGGTCATTGAGTGTCTTTAAGACAGAGATAGATAGGTTTTTGATCAATAAAGGAATCAAGGGTTAAGGGGAGAAGGCAGGAGAATGGGGATGAGAATCATATCAGCCATGATTGAATGGCGGAGCAGACTCGATGGGCCGAATGGCCAAAGCCTGTTCCTCTATCTCAAGGTTTTATGAAGAGAGGTTGGATAGGCTTGGGCAGTTTTCGTTGGAGCAGAGAAGACTGAGGGGCAACCTGATCGAGGCGTTCAATATTATGAGTAACATGGATAGAGTGGATAAGGAGCAGGGATAAACTGGGGTTGTTCTCACTGGAAAGACGGAGGATGAGGGGTGACCTAATAGAGGTGTATAAAATTATGAAAGGCATAGATAGGGTGAACGGTGGGAAGCTTTTCCCCAGGTCGGTGGTGACGTTCACGAGGGGTCATAGGTTCAAGGTGAGGGGGGGGGGGCGGGGAGGTATAACACGGATATCAGAGGGACGTATTTTACACAGAGGGTGCTGGGGCCTGGAATGCGCTGCCGGGCAAGGTGGTGGAGGCGGACACACTGGGAATGTTTAAGACTTATCGAGATAGCCACATGAACGGAGTCAGAATGGAGGAAACAAAATAATGGTCTAGTTTGGACCAGGGAGTGGCGCGGACTTGGAGGGCCGAAGGGCCTGTTCCTGTGTTGTATTGTTCTTTGTTCTTTGAGCAGCTGTTTCCCTTAGTTGAGGGTCAGTTACGAGGGACATAGGTTCAAGGTGAGGGGCAGGAGGTTTAGGGGGGAATGTGAGGAAAAACCCTTTTACTCAGAGGGTGGTGATGGTCTGGAATGCGCTGCCTGGGAGGGAGGTGGAGGTGGGTTGCCTCACATCCTCTAAAAGGTGCCTGGATGAGCACTTGGCACAGCCATAACATTCAGGGCTATGGACCAGGTGCTGGCAAGCGGGATTAGGTGGGCAGGTCAAGGCATTTCATGCATCGGTGCAGACTCGATGGGCCGAAGGGCCTCTTCTGCGCCGTGTGATTCTATGATTCTCTGAGTGTTGCTGAGGTCATGGAGTGGCCGGGAAGTGGTGGGTTCAGGCTGGTTGGGTTGGTGGGGATCAGGTGGTGGGAGAGGCAGGTGTGAGTGGAATGTTGGAATGGAACCAATGTAACAACCAACAGAACCACATTATATATTAACGATCTAGATGACGGGACTGGGAGCATTCTGGCCAAGTTTGCCGATGATACAAAGATAGGTGGAGGGGCAGGTAGTATTGAGGAGGTGGGGAGGCTGCAGAAAGATTTAGACAGTTTAGGAGAGTGGTCCAAGAAGTGGCTGATGAAATTCAACGTGGGCAAGTGCGAGGTTGTACACTTTGGAAAAAAGAATAGAGGCATGGACTATTTTCTAAACGGTGACAAAATTCATAATGCTAAAGTGCAAAGGGACTTGGGAGTCCTAGTCCAGGATTCTCTAAAGGTAAACTTGCAGGTTGAGTCCGTAATTAAGAAAGCAAATGTAATGTTGTCATTTATCTCAAGAGGCTTGGAATACAAAAGCAGGGATGTACTTCTGAGGCTTTATAAAGCACTGGTTAGGCCCCATTTGGAGTACTGTGAGCAATTTTGGGCCCCACACCTCAGGAAGGACATACTGGCACTGGAGCGGGTCCAGCGGAGATTCACACGGATGATCCCAGGAATGGTAGGCCTGACATACGATGAACGTCTGAGGATCGTGGGATTATATTCATTGGAGTTTAGGAGGTTGAGGGGAGATCTGATAGAAACTTACAAGATAATGAACGGCTTAGATAGGATGGACGTAGGGAAGTTGTTTCCATTAACAGGGGAGACTAGGACGCGGGGGCACAGCCTTAGAATAAAAGGGAGTCACTTTAGAACAGAGATGAGGAGAAATTTCTTCAGCCAGAGAGTGGTGGGTCTGTGGAATTCATTGCCACAGAGGGCTGTGGAGGCCGAGACGTTGAGCGTCTTCAAGACAGAAATTGATAAATTCTTGATTTCTCGAGGAATTAAGGGCTATGGGGAGAGAGCGGGTAAATGGAGTTGAAATCAACCATGATTGAATGGTGGAGTGGACTCGATGGGCCGAATGGCCTTACTTCCGCTCCTATGTCTTATGGTCTTATGGTCTTATGGATCTGTTGTACTGACCAATGGGAACAAGCTGTAAGGGTCAGCTGACCCAGTAAACTATGTAACCAATGAGAAAATGATGTGGTGGTCAGCTGACCAGCTGACTCAGTATAAGTGAGAAGCTGCTGGGGTTTGTGGGAGCTTGGAATGGTCCAGGGTGAGGCCTCGAGTGTTGGAGTAATGAAGTTTCATTATTGAAACGTTTTGTCTGATTTACAAGTTGGAGTAAGTTTTGTTTAATTTTATTGCCCAGAACTGAAGAGTCCCTTCTGCTGGATGAACATAGAATACCGAGGGGGGTGGGGTGTTTATTTGGGTTGTGGGTGAGGGTAGGGCGTGTGGGGCTGTCCCATACGGGGCACCGTCTGCACCTTTAAAATAAAATGCAAAGTTACAAGAGTTTTTTCCCCCTCCTAATGTTTTCAGTGTAACTATGATCTGATGTCAGGGATTGAAATCAGTTTGTCAGATGGTAGCAGGCACAGCACAATTCTCCAGTCGAATAGGCCTTCTGGACAATCGCCGGGTAAACCCTTAACTATCAGGGGCGCAACAAGTACGATAATACCCAGCCCCCCCTTCCCATTACCAGACAGCCCTCCCCCTCCCTCGACACCGCCCTCTCGCCCATGCTCCAATCCATTACTCATTAAAACTCTGTCTGTCTCCTCAAATTTACCATGTCCCAGCATCCACCGCACTCCGAGGTAATGAATTCCACAGATTCACCACCCATTGAGAGAAGTAATTTCTCCCCATGTCTGTTTTAAATCTGCTGCCCCTTTCCCGTAAGATGCCCTACATTGTTCTACACTGTGATTCCTGATAGGCTGCTTTATACCACTCCCACTACAGTGGCACAGTGGTTAGCACTGCTGCCTCACAGCCACAGGGACCTGGGTTCGATTCCCGGCTTGCCTCACTGTCTGTGTGGAGTCTGCACGTTCTCCCCGTGTCTGCATGAGTTTTCTCCGGGCGCTCCGGTTTCCTTTCGAAGTCCCATAAAAGTGCTGGTTAGATACATTGGCCATGCTAAATACTCCCTCAGTGTTAACCAAACAGGCGCCGGAGTGTAGCAACTGTGGGATTTTCACAGTAACTTCATTGCAGTGTTGATGTAAGCCTACTTGTGACACGAATAAATAACCTTTATACTTATTGACTGATGCGTGAGTGTTAAACCTCCCGATACAATCAGCACTTGTTTACACAGCAAAAACAATCCCATTCCAAGAGATACATGGGAGAGTGAACATCGAAGGGTCTGTTCCTCTGCAGCACTTTTCTTTGTTCTTAAGGCATAAATATCTTTAAGCATGTTGATTTGGAAATAATTTTATCCAAGATTTAACATAAATCTGTCTTCTTCACATCAGGTTATGGATCTGACTTTTATGGTAAGAAAAACATCCTTCAGTTCAGTTCCTGTTGTTCAACTCCTCCAAAACAGTCATGGGGGCGATGGGTTATTCACTCAGACATTTCCCTAAGATGCTTTTAATGTGATAATCCTTGGAAATTTAAACAGACAGTGAAAAAATCATGACAGTTCAATGAATCCGATCACATTGCAGAAAGCCAAGACTAATATAACCTGCTGCCTGGCTAATTGGATTAGCTATGCTGCCTCACAGCACCAGGGACACAGGTTCGATTCCCGGCTTGGGTCACTGTCTGTGCGGAGTCTGCATGTTCTCCCCATGTCTGCATGGGTTTCCTCTGGCTGCTCCGGTTTCCTCCCACAGTCTGAAAAACGTGCTGTTAGGTGGATTGGCAATGCTAAAGTGTCCTTAGTGTCCACAGATGTACTGGATTGGTGGATTGGCCATTCCACATGACCCCTTCGTGTCCACAAATGTACTGGATAGGTGGATTGGCCATTCTACATTGCCCCTTAGTGTCCACAGATGTACTGGTTTGGTGGATTGGCCATTCTACGTTGCCCCTTAGTGTCCACAGATGTATTGGTTTGGTGGATTGGTCATTCTACATTGCCCCTCAGTGACCGCAGATGTGCGGGTTAGGTGTATTGGCCATGCTAATTGCCCCTTACTGTCCAAAGATTTGCAGGTTAGGTGAATTAGTCATGCTAAATTTAACACTCATGCCACGATGAATCATAGAATTCTAGTGCAGAAGGAGGCCATTCAGCCCATCGAGTCTGCACCGGCCACAATCCCATCCAGGCCCTGTCCCTGTAACCCCATGCATTTACCCTAGCTAGTCTCCCTGACACTAAGGGGCAATTTAGCATGGCCAATCCACCGAACCTGCATATCTTTGGACTGTGGGAGGAAACTGGAGCACCCGGAGGAAACCCACGCAGACACGGGGAGAACGTGCAAACTCCACAGACAGTGACCCGAGGCCAGGAATCGAACCCGGGTCCCTGGCGCTGTGACACCCCACGAAGTATCAATCTATTCCTGATTATGAAGATTTATTAATGTTGGGGTACAGAGTGGGAATAGAATAAGAGGATTTTAGGGCACCTTCGTGTTGAGCTGGGCCAGAGAACGGGGCTTTAAACATTTGAATTCAGTTTGTAAAATGTGGAAATAAGTCAGTGAAAATAGCGGTGAAGTTGATGGGTTGTTGTAAAAACCTGACCAGTTCACTGATGTACTTCGGGAGAGGTCCTTACCCACGCTCAGCTCTACGTGACTCCAGCCCCACACCAATGTGGTTGACTCAACTGTCCTCTGAAGTGACTGAGTCAGCCCTGTGGTTGTAAGAATGCTCCAACGATGAATTTCCAAGGATGGACACTAAAGTCAGCAATGCCCACACACTGAGAATGAACAATACTGATTTTGGCACGACACACCGGTTATGTTACACCACACTAAGGGCCTCATGGTCTGATTTGCCAGCGGGATAAAGCCTCAGAACAGCAGGTTATGTCGTGTCCAAAGATGTGCAGGTTGGGTGGATTGTCCATGCTGAATTGCCCCTTAGTGTCCAAAGATGAGAAGGACAGGTGGATTAACCATGCTAACTTGCCCCTTCGTGTCCAAAGATATGGAGGATGGGTTGATTGGCCATGTTAAATTGCCTTAACGGGCGCGAAAACTTGGTAAAGTCAGGTGTGAGGCGATTAGTACAATCCGTGCAGATGTCCACTTTACCAAGGCCCGAAAATGGCCGCGATCCGAACCGCGCCCGAAATGGGTGATGCATTTAAATTGACTTAATGAGCTGGATGCCCAATCTTACCTGCATTTCCCCCCTTACCATCGCGTTCGCCCGTCCAGATTCGGCGCGGAACAGATGTGCTCGGCAAAGGTCTGTTTCGGGCAGTCCAGCTCTGAGGAGGTAAGATCAGAGCTTCTGGCGGCTCTCTGACTCAGATCAGTGGTGGGGGGAGAGGGGGTGGGGGTGCGGGAGGCTGGAGGTGGATCAGATCATTCTCTGGTCATGGGGGGAGGGGAGGGAGGTGGATCAGATCATTCTCTGGTCATGGGGGGAGGGGAGGGAGGTGGATCAGATCATTCTCTGGTCATGGGGGGAGGGGAGGGAGGTGGATCAGATCATTCTCTGGTGAAGGGGGCAGGGGTGGGAGGGTTGCCGTTGCCAGTCTGCGGGTGATCGGTGGGGGGGGGGGGTGGGGTAGGGGTCGTGATCGGTCTGGGTAGTGGGGGAGGTGGGTGTAAAGGGGGATAGTTATGTTGTGGGGTGGGACGATGTCTGTGGGAGCCATCACTCCCACTTTTCGCTCCCAGGTCACTTTATCCGCTTGTTGCTGCCCGGGAGCGATGTGACAGGGGCGCGCATTTCAGATGTATTTCTCACTGCGCACGCGCAGTTCAGAGCTCCGATCGGAGTTGCAGCGTTTCGAGAGCGAGAAGCCCCGCCCACAGAGCGATTCAGACTCACAATGTTTTTTCCAGGGTAAGTGCGTATGGGGCCCCCGGAGAACAGATTTCCAAGTCAGATCTGAATTGCGTCCAGATTCAGCGCTTGGAATCAAAATGGTAAAAGCGGGCCTTTAGTGTACAAAGGTGTACAGGTCAGGGGGATTGGCAATGCTAAATTGCCCCTTCGTGTCCAAAGACATGCTGGTCAGGCGCATTGGCCATGCTAAATTGCCCCTTCGTGTCCAAAGACATGCTGGTCAGGTGCATTGGCCATGCTAAATTCTCCCTAAGTGTCCAAAGACATGCTGGTCAGATGCATTGGCCATGCTAAATTGCCCCTTAGTGTCCAAAGACATGCTGGTCAGGTGCATTGGCCATGCTAAATTCTCCCTAAGTACATGCGAACAGGTGCCGGAGTGTGGCGACTTGGGGATTTTCACAGTGGATTCAGAGATTTACAGCATGGAAACAGGTCCTTTGGCCCAACTTGTCCACACATCCCAGTTTTCACCAATAAGCGAGTCCCAATTGCCCGCATTTGGCCCATACCCCTTTATACCCATAGAAATCATAGAATTCCTAATGTGCAGAAGGAGGCCATTTGGCCCATCGTGTCTGCACCAATCACAATCCCACCCAGACCCGATCCCTGTAACTCCACCCATTTATCATGCTAGTCCACCTGACACTAAGGGGCAATTTGCTATGGCCAATCAACCTAACCTGCTCACCTTTGGACTGTGGAAGGGAAATGGAGCACCCGGAGGAAACCCACGCAGACACGGGGAGAACGTGCAGACTCCACACAGACAGAGACCTGAGGCTGGAATTGAACACGGGTCCCTGCCGCTGTGAGGCAGCAGTGCTAACCACTGTGCCACCGTGCAGCCCATCTTACCCATGTAACTGTCTAAATGCTTTTTGAAAGGCAAAATTGTACCCGCCTCCACAACTGCCTCTGGCAGCTCGTTTGCAATAAGTGACGTTTCAACAAAATTAACTTAATTGCAGCGTTAATATAAGCCTACTTGTGACCAATACATAAACTTTAATCTGTAAACGGTGCCATCTTTGATGAAGAGTAAGATAAAAGCAAAATACCGCGGATGCTGGAATCTGAAATTAAAACAGGAAATGCTGGAAAAACTCAGCAGGTCCGACAGCATCTGAGAGAAAAGAGCAAATGTTTCAACTCTGGATGACCCTTCGTCAGACTCAAAGCGTTGTATCGATTCTCTCTTCTGTCTGTGTGGAGTTTGCACATTCCCTCCGTGTCTGTGTGGGTTTCCTCCGGGTGCTCCGGTTTCCTCCCGCAGTCCAAAGATCTGCAGGTTAGGTGGATCGACCATGATAAATCGCCACTTAGTGTCAGGGGGACTAGCAGGGTAAATATGTGGGGTTACGGGGATAGGGCCTGGGTGGGATTGTTGTTGGTGTAGGCTCGATTGGCCAAATGGCCTCCTTCTGCACTGTAGGGATTCTATGATTCACAGATGCTGTCAGACCTGCTGAGATTTTCCAGTATTTTCTGTTTTTGATAAAGTTATACCTCCCAAAGTAAACAGACAGTGGAAACAGAAGGTCCCTTATTTCATAACAAAATGGTGATTTTCGAACCACTGCCCAGAATCGACAGTCAGAAAAGGAACTTTGCTGTTAAATTAAAGTACTGTGTTCAGTGACGCACGTTAAAATAATCTGGGTCAAATACCTTCAATTCACAATTTTGATTACACAATAAGGATTACACAATATTGATTCCACAATAATGATTACACAATAAGGATTACACAATATTTATTACACAATAAGGATTACACAACATTGATTACACAATATTGATTACACAGAATTGATTACACAACATTGATTACACAATATTAATGACACAACATTGATTACACAGTTATGATTACACAACATTGATTACACAATATTAATTACACAACATTGATTACACAGTTATGATTACACAACATTGATTACACAATATTACAAAGAACACAGGACAAAACAGCACAGGAACCAGCCCTTCGGCCCTCCAAGTCCACGCCGCTCCCTGGTCCAAACTAGACCATTCTTTTGTATCCCTCCATTCCCACTCCGTCCATGTGGCTAACCAGATAAGTCATAATCGTTCCCAGTGTATCCGCCTCCACCACTTTGCCCGGCAGCGCATTCCAGGCTCCCACCACCCTCTGTGCAAAATACGTCCTTCTGATATCCGTGTTAAACCTTCCCCCTCTCACCTTGAACCTATGACCCCTCGTGAACGTCACCACCGACTTGGGAAAATGCTTCCCACGGTTCACCCTAACTTTGCCTTTCATAATTTTATACACCTCGATTAGGTCACCCCCCATCCTCCGTCTTTCTAGTGAGAACAACCCCAGTTTACCCAATCTCTCCTGATAACTAAGCCCTTCCATACCAGGCAACATCCTGGTAAACCTCCTCTGTATTCTCTCTTAAGCCTCCACGTCCTTCTGGTAGTGTGGCGAACGGAACTAGGTGCAGTATTCCAAATGCGGCTGAACCAACGTTCTATACAACTGCAACATCAGACCCCAACTTTTATACTCGATGCCCCATCCTATGAAGGCAAGCATGCCATATGCCTTATTCACTACCTTCTCCACCTGTGACGTCACCTTCAAGGATCTGTGGACTTGCACACCCAGGTCCCTCTGCGTATGTACACCCTTTATGGTTCTGCCATTTACCGTATAGCTCCCCCGGACGTTAGTTCTACCAAAATGCATCACTTCGCATTCATCTGGATTGAACTCCATCTGCCATTTCTTTGCCCAAATTTCCAGCCTATCTATATCCTTCTGTAGCCTCTGACAATGTTCCTCACTATCTGCATGTCCAGCCATTTTCGTGTCGTCCGCAAAGTTACTGATCACCCCAGTTACACCTTCTTCCAGATCGTTTATATATATATATCACAAACAGCAGAGGTCCCAATACAGAGCCCTGCGGAACACCACTAGTCACAGGCATGGAGCCGGAAAAAGACCCTTCCACTACCACCCCTCTGTCTTCTGTGATCAAGCCAGTTCTCCACCCATCTAGCCACTCCCCCTTTATCCCGTGAGATCCAACATTTTGCACCAACCTACTATGAGGGACTTTGTCAAACGCTTTACTAAAGTCCATATAGACGACATCCACGGCCCTTCCATCGTCAACCATTCTCGTCACTTCTTCAAAAACCTCCACCAGGTTAGTGAGGCATGACCTCCCTCTCACAAAACCATGCTGACTATCGTTAATGAGTTTATTCCTTTCTAAATGCGCATACATCCTATCTCTAAGAATCCTCTCCAACAACTTCCCTCCCACGGACGTCAAGCTCACCGACCTATAATTTCCCGTTTTATCCTTCCTTCCCTTCTTAAATAACGGGACCACATTAGCTATCCTCCATTCCTCTGGGACCTCACCTGTGTCCAGTGACGACACAAAGATTTGCGTCAGAGGCCCAGCGATTTCATCTCTCGTCTCCCTGTGCAGCCTTGGATCGATTCCATCAGGCCCTGGAGATTTGTCAGTCTTTATATTCCCTAAAAAACCTAACACTTCCTCCATTGTGATGGAGATTTTCTCTAACGGGTCAACAGTCCTGCCGAGACACTCCCAGTCAACACATCCATTTCCTTTGTGAATACCGACGCACTGTATTCATTTAGGATCTCCCGTACTTCTTTGGGCTCTAAGCATAATTCCCCACTTTTGTCCCTGAGGGGTCCGATTTTTTTCCCTGACAACCCTTTTGCTCCGAACGTATGAATAAAATGCCTTGGGATTCTCCTTAATCCTGTCTGCCAAGGACATTTCGTGACCTCTTTTTTCCCTTCTAATTGCTCGTTTGAATTCTTTCCTACTTTCTTTGTATTCCTCCGGAGCTCCCTCTGTTTTTAGCTGCCTGGACCTAACGTACGCCTCTCTTTTATTTTTCACCAATCCCTCAATTTCCCTGGTTATCCATGGTTCTCGAATCCGACCCTTCCTGTCCTTCTTTTTTACAGTCACATGCTTGTCCTGTAGCCCGAACAACCGTTCCTTAAAAGACTGCCACATACCAGATGTGGATTTACCCTCAAACAGCCTCTCCCAATCACCAGCTGCCAATTTCTGCCTAATCCCACGAAAGTTAGCCTTCCCCCAATCCAACACCTTACCCTTGGGGCACCACTCATCATTTTCCATCACTATCCTGAAGCTAACAGAATTGTGGTCACTATTTGCCACATGTTCCCCTACCAAAACTTTGAAAACCTGACCGGGCTCAATCCCCAGTACTCGGTCCAGTATAGCCCCCTCTCTAGTCGGGCGATCTACATATTGTTCCACAGAACCTTCCTGTACACATTTTACAAATTCCTCCTCATTCAGACTCCCAGCCCTACGCGATTTCCATTCTATACCAGGGAAATTGAAGTCTCCCACGACAACAACCCTATTTTTCCTGCACATATCCATTCTCTCCTGACATTTCCGTTCTTCCACTTCCCTTGGGCTGTTGGGGGGCCTGCAGTATACCCCCAACATAGTGACAGCTCCATTCCTGTTGCTAAGCTCCACCCACAGTGACTCGTTACACGACCCCGCTGAATTGTCCTCCCTCTGCACCGCTGTAATATGCTCTCCAACTAATACTGCTACTTCCCCACCTCTTTTGGTCCCTCCTCTGTCTCGCCTAAAACACTTGTACCCCGGAATATTCAGAATATTGATTACACAACTTTGATGACACAGTATTGATTACAGTGCTTTGATTACACAATATTGATTACAGAACTTTGATTACACAATATTGATTACACAATATTGATTACACAATATTGATTACACAACATTGATTACACAACATTGATTACACAACATTGATTACACAATGTTGATTACACAATATTGATTACACAACATTGCTTACACAATACTGATTACACAATATTTATTATCCAACATTCAGACAGACAGTGAAGAAATATAAACGGCATCATAATCTCTGTAAACTGCTCAGTTTCCTTTAATTGACTGGTACTGGAGTGTGAAAAGACTACAATGTGACCAGCACATATTCACTTAGCAAAAGCGAGTCACAATCTAAGAGATGGATCATAAAGAGTGCATTATACATGCTGAATTCCAAGATCACAGCATTCCCGTGAACCATCGAACCCACGGCAGTGCAGAAGGAGGCCCTACGGCCCATCGAGTCTGCACCGACTCTCTGATAGAGCATCTTATCTGCATTGGAATGATCCGGGTACATGTTTTCTTTTAAGACCAAAGTTAATATTTAAATGTGAAGACCTGAACGCCTCTCAATGCACAAATATTGTTTGTTTCAACATCATTTCCTGCAAACTTTAACATAAATCTGTTTGTTCTGTATCAGGATATGTCCCTAAATAATACAGTGAGGATAACAAACTTCATTGAACTTTTTGCCATTCATCTCCCCAATAAATTCGTGAGGTGATTGATTATGCGCTAAAATAATTCACTCAGTTTGTCTCAAGCTTGAGAATACTTGAAACATAGAGTGCAAAATCACTGGGGACTTCATTGGGGCAGCACAGTGGTCAGCACTGCTACCTCACAGCGCCAGGGACCCAGGTTCGATTCCCGGCTTGGGTCACTGTGTGGAGTTTGCATGTTCTCCCCCATATCAGCGTGTGTTTTGTCCGGGTGCTCCGGTTTCCTCCCACAGTATGAAAGACGTGCCGATTGCAGTGCAGAAGGTGTCTATTCGGCCCTTCACGCCTGCACTGACCACAAACCCACCCAGCCCCCATGCCGGTAATCCCTATTTACCCTTGCTCGTGCCCCCGGCACTGAGGGGGAATTTAGGCATGGCCAATCCACCTAACCCGCACATCTTTGGAGTGTGGGAGGAAGCTGGGGCACCCGGAGGAAACCCACGCAGACACGGGGAGAACGTGCAGACATCACACAGACAGTGATCCAAGTTGGGAATTGAACCCGGGTTCCTGTGCTGTGAGGCAGTAGTGCTAACCATTGTGTCACGGTATGGTCCAGTCATTCACTGGCGCTTGAGACCTTGCAATGTAATCAGAACCTGTCTGATACAGTAAACAATAAATCACATTCTAAAAGATTTATCACAAACTGTGCATCAAATGCTGCTATCCCAGAGTGGTTAGCACTGCTGCATCACAGCGCCAGGGACCTGGGTTTGATTCTTGGCTTGGGTCAGTGTCTGTGCTGAATCTGCATGTTGATATAGAATAGTCATAGAATCCCTACACAGCAGAAGGAGGCCATGCAGCCCATCACATCTGCACCGACCACAATCCCACACAGACCCTGTCCCCGCAACCCCACATATCTATTCTGCTAGTCCTCCTGACACTCAGGGGTAATGTAGCGTGACCAATCCACGTAACCCAGACATCTTTGGCGTGTGGGAGGAAAGCGGAACACCCGGAGGAAACCCATACAGACAGGGGGAGAACATGCAGACTCCGCACAGAGAGCGACCCAAGGCTGGAATTGAACACGGGTCCCTGGCGCTGTGAGACGGCACTGCTAACCACTGTGCCACCGTGCCGCGTTGTCCCCATGTCTGTGTCTCCATGGGTTTCCTCCGGGTGCTCTGGTTTCCTCCCACAGTCCGACCGACGTGCTGGTTAGATGTATTGGCCATGCAAAATTGTCCCTCAGTGGAAGAACAAATGTAGGGGGGACGTATACAATAAATGGCAGAGCCATCAAGAGTATAGAAACACAGAGGGACCTCGGTGTGCAAGTCCACAAATCCTTGAAGGTGGCAGTAGAGGTGGAGAAGGTGGTGAAGAAGGAATATGGCATGCTTTCCTTGATAGGACGGGGTATAGAGTATAAAAGCTGGAGTCTGATGATGCAGTTGGACAGAACGCTGGTTAGTCCACATTTGGAATATTGCATCCATTTCTGGTCGCCACACTACTGGGGCGGCACGGTAGCACAGTGGTTAGCACTGCTGCTTCACAGCTCCAGGGTCCTGGGTTCGATTCGCGGCTCGGGTCACTGTCTGTGTGGAGTTTGCACATTCTCCTCGTGTCTGCGTGGGTTTCCTCCGGGTGCTCTGGTTTCCTCCCACAGTCCAAAGATGTGCGGGTTAGGTTGATTGGCCAGGTTAAAGAAATTGCCCCTTAGAGTCCTGGGATGCGTAGGTTAGAGGGATTAGCAGGTAAAATATGTGAGGGTAGGGCCTGGGTGGGATTGTGGTCGGTGCAGACTCGATGGGCCGAATGGCCTCCTTCTGCACTGTAGGGTTTCTATGATTTCTATGATTTCTACCAGGAGGACGTGGAGGCTTTAAAGAGAGTGCAGAGAAGGTTTGCCAGGATGTTGCCTGGTAGGGAGGGTCTTAGATATGAGGGGAGATTTGGTGAGCTGGGCTTGTTCTCCCTGGAAAGACGGAGAATGAGGGGAGACCTAATAGAGGTGTACAAAATTATGAAGGGTATAGATAGAGTGAACAGTGGGAAGCTTTTTCCCAGGTCGGAGGTGACGATCACGAGGGGTCACGGGCTCAAGGTGAGAGCGGCGAGGTATAACTCAGACATCAGAGGGACGTTTTTTACACAGAGGGTGGTGGGGCCTGGAATGCGCTGCCAAGTAGGGTGGTGGAGGCAGACACGCTGGCATCATTTAAGACTTACCTGGATAGTCACATGAGCAGTCTGGGAATGGAGGGATACAAACGAATGGTCTAGTTGGACCAAGGAGCGGCACAGGCTTGGAGGGCCGAAGGGCCTGTTTCCTGTGCTGTACTGATCTTTGTTCTTTGTACTCGAACAGGTGCCGGAGTGTGGCGACTATGGGATTTTCACAACGTCATTGCTGTGCTAATGTAAGCCGACATGTGACACGAATAAATAAACTTATCTCAAACAATGACGAGACAGAGTACAGGAATGAGATAGGGAATCTGGTGAACTGGTGCAGCCACAGTAATCCCTCCCTCAATGTCAGCAAAATGAAGGAGATTGTCATCGACTTCAGGAAGCGTAAAGGAGAACATGCCCCTGTCTACATCAATGGGGACGAAGAAGAAAGGGTCAAGAAATTCAAGTTTTTAGTGTCCAGAACACCAACAACCTGTCCTGATCCCCACATGCCGACACTATAGTTCAGAAAGCCCACCAACGCCTCTTACTTTCTCAGAAGACTGAGGAAATTTGGCATGTCAGCTCCGAATCTCAGTAACTTTTACAGATGCATTATTTCTGGTTGGGTCACAGCTTGGTATGTCTCCTGCTCTGCCCAAGACTGTAAGGAAGTACAAAAGGTTTTGAATGTAGCCCAATCCATCACGCAAACCAGCCTCGCATCCATTGACTCTGTCTATACTTCCCGCTGTCTCGGCTACGCATCCAGCATTATTAAGGACCCCACGTACCCGGGACATTCTCTCTTCCACCTTCTTTCTTCGGGAAAAAGATACAAAAATCTGAGGTCACGTATCAATCGACTGAAGAACAGCTTCTTCTCTGCTGCTGTCAGACTTTTGAATTGACTTACCTCGCATTTAGTTGATCTTTCTCTGCACCCTCGCTATGACTGTGACACTACATTCTGCACTCTCTCCTTTCCTTCTCTATGTTTTGTCTGTATCGCGCGCAAGAAACAATACTTTTCATTATATATTAATAAATGTGACAATAATAAATCAAATCAAATCCAGATAAGCTGAAAATTAAGCTCACATCAATTTTGTGAAGCCCTTTCAGTCCCAGCAAGTCATTTGCAGTTGTCTTATTTACCAAACGGTCGCTACTTATCCGTTTGAGACATTAATATTCAAAAGAAAACAAGAATAAATGACCTTCTTGTTGCCAGGATCTGAGATTTAGTGTTGATCTAAAAGGTAACTCAGTAAAAAGAAAGGTAATTCGACAAGAAAACCAGATGAATGGGAAATCGAATAGCTTTTTCCATAATTCACACAGACCCATAATTTGCAAAATCGTGGTTACATGATGCAGTCATATAACAAAGTGAATTTTAAATTGTATCTCTGCAAATCATCTTAATTTGGATTGCTCATCCACACAGACCACGATTCCAGCTGTGGAAACTCTTTTAATTCATATCATTCATTCTCTCTCTCTATATTTGTTTACCCAACAATAATAAGATCAGATAGTCTGAGACTAGGTGACACAGTGGTTAGTGCTGCTCCCTCACAGCGTCAGAGACCAGGGTTCGCTTCCCGGCTTGGGTTACTGTCTGTGCGGAGTCTGACTGTTGTCCCCCATGTCATAGAGTCAGAGAGGTTTACAGCATGGAAACAGGCCCTTCAGCCCAACTGGTCCATGCCACCTTTTTTTAACTACTCAGCTACTCCCAATTGCCTGTATTTGGCCCATATCCCTCTATACCCATCTTACCCATGTAACTGTCTAAATGCTTCTTAAAAGACAAAATTGTATCCGCCTCTGCTACTGCCTCTGGCAGCTTCTTCCAGACATTCACCGCCCTCTGTGTGAAACAATTGTCCCTCTGGGCCTTTTTGCATCTCTCCCCTCTCACCTTAAAGCTATGTCCTCTACGTTTGGAGTCCCCTACCTTCGGGAAAAGATGTGGACTATCTGGGGCGGCACGGTGGCACAGTGGTTAGCACTGCTGCTTCACAGCACCAGGGACCCGGGTTCAATTCTGGTCTCACGTCACTGACTGTGTAGAGTTGGCACATTCTCCCTGTGTCTGCGTGGGTTTCCTCCGGGTGCTCCGATTTCCTCCCACATTCCAAAGATGTGTGGGTTAGGTTGATTGGCCATGCTAAATTGACCCTAGTGTCAGGAGAATTAGCAGGGATATGTGGGGTTATGGGAATAGGGCCTGGGTGGGATTGTGGTCGGTGTAGACTTGATGGGCCGAATAGCCTCCTTCTGCACACCAGGGATTCTGTGATTTGATGTTTAACACAGAAGTGAATTTGAAACATTATTTCTGTTTTCCTCCCCAGACAAACACGTTCTTTCCTGGCTGGTCTTTCGGGGCGTGGTTGTTGTTTGCGCTTAGAATCTGCTTCAGCACTTGATGTAACATCAACCCAGTCGTTGCATAAGCAGTAACACCGAATATATCATTGTAGAGGACATCAACCCACTTCCTGCGAGCTTCATTGCAGCTGAATATCACATGAAGCAACTAGAGCAGCATCACCTTCTGAGAAATGAAGACCAGAGTGCGATTGTAAACTGTCAACATTTTTAAAATCTTAAGGAGACATTCGACCTCCGGCATTTGTTGAAACTTCTTTTTGTAAAAGTCTTTGAAGAACAATGAGCCAAACTGTCGTGGAAACTGCATTTTATTTCAGGATTTGAATATTTCAAGCAGCCTCATTGTAAGGTTTACTAGTTCCTCAACAGAAAACAGAAGATTCATTCCTGAAACATTACACTGTGCATCACATCATTGAGCTGACAGCAAATTAGCATCATGACATTGCTGTTTTAACGGGGGAATCTGGCCGAAAAATCTCTTATTTATAATGTCGTGCGGAATAAAAAAAGACGTTCCTTCTCATTTTAAACATCGCCATTCTGTGAAACATGGGAGCTAAAAAAAACATTGCACGGGAGTTATTCATGACGATGCTTTGTCCGTCAGGCTCCCTTCTCATTTCTCATTCTGAAACCATCCAGTAAATCCCGGTGGCCACATGATGGTTTTGCCTTGTTAAATGTTGCATTATTTTGGGTTGAATGGAATCCAGTGGTTCAGTTCTGTTTTTGCATTGGCTTCAAGCGGATCGAGTTTATACAGCTTTACATTCCATGGCATGACTTGAGCTGAGCTCAAAGCAGGTTGGACGGTTGAGTTCAGTTGAACGGTAAGATGTCACAGCAATTTCATTGCAATGTTAATGTAAGCCGACTTGTGACACTAATAAATAAACTTTTAAACTAACATTTTTATTAAAGACAACCTTTCTTGATTAGTGCCCTGCACCCTAACAGCCTCTCCACCTACAGGGAAACATCTACACTCGAGATACAGAATTTCAGTGACTCCCTATTCACAGGATAATATATCGACATATCGATTGTGGTCCTTCAGTACTTTTCCATTCACAGAGATATACGTTCTAAATATGTCTCTTTGCGCATCTCTATCCACACCTCCCATCCATTGACTCTGTCTACACTTCCCGCTGCCTCGGAAAAGCAGCCGGCATAATCAAGGACCCCACACACGCCGGGCATTCTCCCTCCCACCTTCTTCCATCAGGTGACCTCCGTCTGAGGTCACGTACCAACCAACTCAAGAACAGCCTCTTCCTTGCTGCCATCAGACTTTTGAATGGACCTACCCCGCATTAAGTTGACCTTTCTCTCCACCCTAGATATGACTGTAACATTCAGCACCCTCTCCTTTCCCTGGAATCATAGAAACCCGACAGTGAAGAAAGAGGCCATTCGGCCCATCGAGTCTGCATTGACAACAATCCCACCCGGGTCCTATCCCCATCGTCCCAAATATTTACCCTGCTAATCCCTCTAACCTACATATCCCAGGATACTAAGGGGCAATTTATCATTGCCAATGCACCTAACCCGCACACCTTTGGACTTTGGGAGGAAACCAGATCCGGAGGAAACCCACGCAGACACAGGGAGAATGTGAAAACTCCACTCAGACAGTGGCCCAAGCCGGGAATCAACCCCAGTTCTCTGGAGCTGTGACGCAGCAGTGCTAACCACCATGCCATTGTGCTGCTCACCACTGTGCAATATGCATTGTCTGTATAGCGTGCAAGAAACAATACCTTTCACTGTATACTAATACATGTGACAAGAATCAAATCAAATCAAAACAAATCATCACAAAATTAAATAATTTAATTTATTCCTCCATCTGCCAACTTGTTCCCCATTCTGTTCTATTGTCTATATCTCTGTGCAGCCCCTTTGAATCCTCCTCATAGCTTTAATTCACAATTAGTTTAGAATCATATTGGAAATCTGGTAGCTTACTCCCAGCATCTTCAGTTATTTTGTTGACATATATTGGCCGAGTGGTATTATCGCCAGACTATTAATCCAGAAACTCAGCTAATGTTCCAGGGACCCGGGTTCGAATCCCGCCACGACAGACGATGGAATTTCAATGCAATAAAAAATATCTGGAATTAAGAATCTACTGATGACCATGAAACCATTGTCGACTGTCGGAAAAGCCCATCTGGTTCACGAATGTCCTTCAGGGAAGGAAATCTGCCGTGCGGACCCGGTCTGGCTCACATGTGACTCCAGAGCCGCAGCAATGTGGTGGACTCTCAACTGCCCTCGAGCAAGTAGGGATGGGCAATAAATGTTGGCCCAGCCAGCGACGCCCATGTACCACGAACAAATAATAAAAAAAACATAAACAGCTACATCCCCAATACAAATTTTTGCAATATTTCATAAGTTACAGCCAACCAGCCTGAATGTGCTTCAGTATCCCGACTCACTGTTCCGTGCCTGCTGACGAATTATCTATCCAATCCAGGCTGACAACCTGAGCCACAATCGGACACCTCGACTCTTTGTGCTGCACGATATGGGATTGTTGTAATCCAAATCTATGACATCAACTGGCCCCATCGTGTAGGGCGGTGAACTCACTTGCCGACATGACAAGGGTGTGATTCAGTATACTACCAATGATGTGAGTTCAATCTCCCTACAGGCTGCAGTGATTTGTAAATATTGTCTCCACACCTTGTCCAAGAGTGGCACGGACAGAGTGGATAGTCAGAGGCTCTTTCCGAGGGTAGAAAAGTCAAGTACTAGGGGCCATAGGTTAAAGGTGCGTGGGGAAAAGATCAGAGGAGATCTGTGAGGCAAGTTTTTTACACAGAGGGTGGTGAATGGCTGGAACGCGCTGCCCGAGGAGGTGGTGGGAGCAGGTACGAGAGCGGCATTTAAGGGGCATCTCGATGAATACATGAATAGAATGGGAATGGAAGGATACGGACTCTGTAAGTGCATACGGTTTTAGTTTAGGCAGGCATTATGATCGGCGCAGGCTTGGAGGGCCGAAGGGCCTGTTCCTGTGCTGTACTGTTCTTTGTTCTTTGAGAGGTGAACTGAAATGGGCAGCACGGTGGTACAGTGGTTAGCACTGCTGCCTCACAGTGCCAGGGACCCGGGTTCGATTCCTGGCTTGGATCACTGTCTGTGCGGAGTCTGCATGTTCTCTCCGTGTCTGCATGGGTTTCCTCCGGCTGCCCCCGTTTTCTCCCACAGTCTGAAAGACGTGCTGGTTAGGTGCATTGGCCATGTTAAATTCTCCCTCTGTGTACCCAAACAGTCACTGGAGCGTGGGGACTAGGGGATTTTCACAGTAACTACATTGCAGTGTTAATGTAAGCCTACTTGTGACACTAATAAAAACAGCACATTTACTCTATCAGCAGTTATCTATTTCAGAGCACTGAAGTCGGCTTTAAGTTTTGGCGATGTTATATGGTTTAAATCCCTCGACGTATACTTATACTTCCACTCCAGATATTGAGAGCTCCTTGCTCTTATGAGTAAGTCCATTGGTTATCCTCTATTCCTGTTATGGAAATGACGTGTTCCACTGTGAAAACAGATGCAGAATACAGAATCCTCAAAATAAAGATTCAGAAGGGTGCAGAGGGGGCATTCTTTCACATAGAGTGTGGTGAGTGTCTGGAACAAGCTGCCAGTGGCAGTAGGAGAGGGGGGTACAATTTAGTATTTTAAAAAGCGTTTAGTCAGTTCCATGGGTACGATGGGTATAGAGAGACATGGGCCAAATGTGGGCAATTGGGACGAGCTTAAAGGTAAAAACTGGGCGGCACGGACATGTTGGGCCGAAGGGCCTGTTTCCATGCTGTAAACCTCAATGACTCGATAACATCGGAACATAGGAATTAAGAGCAGAAGTCGGCAAATTCAGCCCTTCGAGCCTGATCCGTCATTCAATCAGATCATGGCTGATCTCTCCCTGGTCTCAAATCCCCCTCCCCACCTGTTCGCAATATCCCCCTCATCCTTTTTTTATTAGAAATATATCCATCTCCTTCCTGAAACCATTCAATGATTCAGACTCCCCCGCGCTCTGGGGCAGCGAGTTCCACAAACTCACCACCCTCTGCGAGAAGTAGTTCCTCCTCATCTCAGTTTTAAATCTATCGCCTCTCAACCTGTACTCTGTGACCTCTTGTTCGAGATTGCCCCATAAGAGGAAACATTTGCTCTACAGTTACTTTATCAATCCCTTTTAAAATTTTATATACCTCCATCAGATCCCCTCTCATCCCTCTGAACTCCAGTGAGTACAAGCCCAAAGTGATTAATCTCTCCTCATACGTCAATCCTCTCACCCCCAGAATCAAGCTGGTGAACCTCCTCTGAACTGCCTCCAATGCAGCAACATCCTTCCTCAAATAAAGAGACCAAAACTGGACACAATACTCCAGATACTCTGTGGGATTTTCATAGAATCATAGATAAAAAGATTCTTATCACTTGGAAAGGTTTCATCAGTAATGAGGGGACCTCAGTACATTTTGTTTTACCCGAAGTGGGAGGCAGCCATTCCTGATCGAAACTGGACGATCTTAATATGTTGGAACAGTGGAGTTCAAAGAGGTGCGAGAGACAATGAAATGGGGGATGGGAGGGAAGGAGGATATGTAAAGAAAGTCACTGAGCTGAGTTATATGATTATATATAGAGGTGAGAGGGGAAAGATTTCAAACGGACCTGAGGGGCAACTTCTTCACGCAGAGGGTGGTGTGTGTATGGAATGAGCTGCCGGAGAAAGTGGTTGAGGCAAGTTCAATAGCAACATTTAAAAAGCATTTGGATAGAGGGAAGGGATTAGAGGGATATGGACCGAACGCGGGCAATTGGGACCAACTGGGAGGGCACCATGGTCAGCATGGACTGTTTGGGCCGAAGGACCTGTTTCCATGCTGTATTGCTCTGTGACTCGATATAGGCTGCGTGACGAGATATTCTGTGACTAGCACTCTGCTGAGTGAAGTTGTAAAACTTGAAGTGTCCAATCAGAAACCAAGAAAGATTTATGTTTCAAAATACACCCCTGTTTCTGAATATTTTGGCTTTCCACAGTGCAGTGGAAGAGTGTCAGAATTCATGTGGTTTGCCTTGAATATTGTGATAGCAGTTTTGCCTTGAATATTATTTCTGGAATTTGATCGATCAACATCTGTAAGAGATAATTGACAAGAAATTAGCAGGGGGGTAGCAGGGTAAATATGTGGGGTAATGGGGATAGGGCCTGGGTGGGAATGTGGTCAGTGCGGACTCGATGGGCCAACTAACCTCCTTGTGCACTACAGGGATTCTATGATTCTATGATCTTGGTTTCAGATAAAGTTCGGCACAACATCGTGGGCCGAAGGGCCTGTTCTGTGCTGTACTGTTCTATGTTCTATCTATGAAAGTGCTTTTAAGACTATTCTCACCAACTGGAATTTTAATAAGACTGTCCATAGTATACCACCTGAATCTCCCACACCTCATTTTTAAATTTTGCCTCCTCGTAACTGACCCTTCAGCTCAGGGGAACAGCTGCTCCCTCTCCACCCTGTCAATGTCCTTCATAATCTTGTCCACCTCGATCAGGTCACCCCTCAGTCTTCTCTGCTCCAGAGAAAACAAACCAAACCTATCCAAACTCTCTTCATAACTTAAATGTTCCGTCCCAGGCAGTATCCTGGTGAATCTCCTCTGCATCACCTCCAGTGCAATCACATCCTTCCTATAATGTGTCGACCAGAACTGCACACAGTACTCCAGCTGTGGCCAAACCAACGCCCCTATACAACTCCATCATGACCTCTACGTTTTTGTAATTTATACCCCGATTGACAAAGTTGAACAATAATATTCCAGCAAAGGCAAATCGCTGGCAACCCCTCATCACACCTCAGCAGCTATAGACGCTGGTCGGGTCTGTGGTCCAGTGAGCCGTCCCTCTGGAAAGCGTCGCGGTTCCGGCGGCGTCCGGTGAGCTCTCGCTGGCCCTTGAAAATCCGGGGGAGATGGTGTAAGTCTCGCGCCGGGCCGTACCCATATCCGCAGCAGGTCTCCAAGGTGAACAGCCTCTGGCATGTTGGAACAATGTAGGTAAGGGAAGTCGGGCAAGGAGGAATTGGTAGGGCTAGGGAACCGTGGTGCACCAAAAAAGTTTCTTTGTTGGTTAAAAAGAAAAAGGAGGCTTATGTTCGGATGAGACGTGAGCACTCGGGTAGTGCACTAGAAAGCTTTAGATTGGCTAAGAGGGAGTTGAAGAGCGAGCTTAGAAGGGCTAAAAGGGGACATGAGAAGACTTTGGCGGATAGGGTTAAAGAGAATCCTAAGGCGTTCTATAGGTATGTCAAGAACAGAAGGTTGGTTAGGGCAAGTTTAGGGCCAGTTATAGATGGCAGAGGGAAGTTATGTGTGGAACCGGAGGAGATTGGTGAAGCATTGAACCAATATTTCTCTTCGGTGTTCACGCAAGGGGACATGAATATAGCTGAGGAGGACACTGGGTTGCAAGGGAGTAGAATAGACAGTATTACAGTTGATAAGGAGGATGTGCAGGATATTCTGGAGGGTCTGAAAATAGATAAATCCCCTGGTCCGGATGGGATTTATCCAAGGATTCTCTGGGAGGCAAGAGAAGTGATTGCAGCGCCTCTGGCTCTGATCTTCAGGTCGTCGTTGGCCTCTGGTATAGTACCAGAAGATTGGAGGTTAGCGAATGTTGTCCCATTGTTTAAGAAGGGGAACAGAGACTTCCCCGGGAATTATAGACCGGTGAGTCTCACTTCTGTTGTCGGCAAGATGTTGGAAAAAATTATAAGGGATAGGATTTATAGTTATTTGGAGAGTAATGAATTGATAGGTGATAGTCAGCATGGTTTTGTGGCAGGTAGGTCGTGCCTTACTAACCTTATTGAGTTTTTTGAGAAAGTGACCAAGGAGGTGAATGGGGGCAAGGCAGTGGACGTGGTATATATGGATTTTAGTAAGGCGTTTGATAAGGTTCACCATGGTAGGCTTCTGCAGAAAATGCAGATGTATGGGATTGGGGGTGATCTAGGAAATTGGATCAGGAATTGGCTAGCGGATAGGAAACAGAGGGTGGTGGTTGATAGTAAATATTCATCATGGAGTGCGGTTACAAGTGGTGTACCTCAGGGATCTGTTTTGGGGCCACTGCTGTTTGTAATATTTATTAATGATCTGGATGAGGGTATAGTTGGGTGGATTAGCAAATTTGCTGATGACACCAAAGTCGGTGGTGTGGTAGACAGTGAGGAAGGGTGTCGTAGTCTGCAGGAAGACTTAGACAGGTTGCAAAGTTGGGCCGAGAGGTGGCGGATGGAGTTTAATGCGGAGAAGTGTGAGGTAATTCACTTTGGTAGGAATAACAGTTGTGTTGAGTATAGGGCTAACGGGAGGACTTTGAATAGTGTGGAGGAGCAGAGGGATCTAGGTGTATGTGTGCATAGATCCCTGAAAGTTGGGAATCAAGTAGATAAGGTTGTTAAGAAGGCATATGGTGTCTTGGCGTTTATTGGTAGGGGGATTGAATTTAGGAGTCGTAGCGTTATGTTGCAACTGTACACAACTCTGGTGCGGCCGCACTTGGAGTACTGTGTGCAGTTCTGGTCCCCACATTACAGGAAGGATGTGGAGGCTTTGGAGAGGGTGCAGAGGAGGTTTACCAGGATGTTGCCTGGTATGGAGGGGAGATCCTATGAGGAGAGGCTGAGGGATTTGGGATTGTTTTCGCTGGAAAGGCGGCGGCTAAGAGGGGATCTTATTGAAACATATAAGATGATTAGAGGTTTAGATAGGGTGGATAGTGATAGCCTTTTTCCTCTGATGGAGAAATCCAGCACGAGGGGGCATGGCTTTAAATTGAGGGGGGGTAGTTATAGAACCGATGTCAGGGGTAGGTTCTTTACCCAGAGGGTGGTGAGGGATTGGAATGCCCTGCCAGCATCAGTAGTAAATGCGCCTAGTTTGGGGGCGTTTAAGAGATCCGTAGATAGGTTCATGGACGAAAAGAAATTGGTTTAGGTTGGAGGGTCACAGTTTTTTTTTTTAACTGGTCGGTGCAACATCGTGGGCCGAAGGGCCTGTTCTGCGCTGTAATGTTCTATGTTCTATGTTCTATGGTCAGGAGGGAACCACTGCCGTTCCACCAGCCCAGGTATTCTGCTGCGGGGAAGCAACTTCACTCTCTCCAAAGTTAGGAGGTGGTGGGAGGAAGCTTCCTCATAGCAGACGTTATGTCCAATCTATTTAGGGTGTAGCGGTGACAGAATGGTTAGCACTGCTGCCTCACAGAGTGAGGGACCCGGGTTTGGTTCCTGGCTTGTGTCACTGCCTGTGTGGATTCTGCATGTTCTCTCCATGTGTGCGTGGGTTTCCTCCGGTTTCCTCCCACAGTCTGAAAGACGTTCTGGTTCGGTGCATTGGCTCTGCTAAATTCTCCCTCAGTGTACCCGAACAGGAACCGGAGTGTGGTGACTAGGGGATTTTCACAGTAACTTCATTGTAGTGTTAATGTAAGCCCGCTTGTGACACGAATAAACATATTTTAATCTGTTGCAATCACCGACCAGGAACTCCAATGGCAGCGAGAATAGGATAGTAACTGGCTCCAGCTTGACCGATAGTGGATCAGTGTGTTTTCTGAGAGAAGCGATGGTGTCTGCCTATGGCATAAACCATGGCCATTTACTGAGGTCTCACACTGAATGTCTTCTCTTTAATACACAGCAGAAACACTCCTGAGACTCGGCAGAGCAACCTATTAGAGTAATCAATTACAGGTGAGAAAACAAACAACACACTGCAATGCTGGCACTGAGAAGGAGCAATGATTGGATTTGATTTGAATTATTATTGTCACATGTGTTAGTATACAGTGAAAGACATTGTTTCTTGTGCGCTACACGGACAAAGCATACCATTCATAGAGAAGGAAAGGAGAGAGTGCAGAATGTAGTGTTACAGTCATGGCTACCGTATAGAGAAGGATCAACTTCACATAATAATAAAGTATTATATAATATATATATTATATGTTGCATGCGGCTACCTGAATATAAGGTAGGTTCATTCAAAAGTCTGACGGCAGCAGGGAAGAAGCTGTTCTTGAGTCGGTTGGTACGTGACCCCAGACTTTTGTATCTTTTTCCCGACGGAAGAAGGTGGAAGAGAGAATGTCTGGGGTGTGTGGGGTCCATGATTATGCCGGCTGCTTTTCCCGAGGCAGTGGGAAGTGTAGACTGAGTCAATGGGTGGGAGGCTGGTTTGAGTGATGGACTAGGCTTCGTTCACGACCCTTTATAGTTTCTTGCAGCCTTGGACAGAGCAGAAGCCAGACCAAGCTGTGATACAACCAGAAAGAATGCTTTCTATGGTGCATCTGTAAAAGTTGGTGAGAGTCGGAGCTGACATGCCAAATTTCCTTAGCCTCCTGAGAAAGTAGAGGCACCGGTGGGTTTTCTTAACTTTTGCATCGGTGTGGGGGGATCAGGGCAGGTGATCTGGACAGCTCGAAACCTGAAGCTCTCGGTCATTTCCACTTCATCCCCAATTTTCAATGAAAATAGTGTTTCATTGTGATGAGAAATTCAGATCAGAAATAAGTTTCATGTTTTTCATTACGGTCTGTTTCACTACATTAAAGATATAATATAATTGCAATTTATTCAGGCTGTCAGTGGGGTGAATTATAGGCTAAATTTCCCCTTCGTGTCCCAGAATGTGTCGGTTCGAGGTGTTGGTGGGGTAATTATGTGGGGTTATGGGGATAGGGCCTGGGTGGGATTGTTGTTGGTGCAGACTCGATGGGCCGAATGGCCTCTTTCGCACTGTTGGGTTTCTATGATACAATTTATGATGAGTCTGTACTGACCACAAACCCACCCAGGCCCTAATTCCGTAACCCCACGCATCCACCCTGAAAGTCTCCCTGACAATAACGGGCAATTTTTAGCACGGCCAATGCACCTAACCTGCACATCTTTGGACTATGGGAGGAAAGCGGAGCACCTGGAGGAAACCCATGCAGACACGGGGCGAATGTGCGGTCTCCACACAGACAATGACCCGAGGTCAGATTCAGACCAGGATCCCTGGCGCTGTGAGGTCGCTTTAACCCGATGGTGCAAAGCTCAATCCAGGTGCCTTTCTGACAAAGAATACAGTTGTGTTCTGTACTTTCGGCTTCCATGAATTATCGAGTCAGATGTTACTTGTTCCATGCCCTCTGATGAAAGCAATAACAGCAACATCAGCACGAGGGGTGCTGAGGGAAGCCCTGTTGCCAATCTGTGCAGCAGAGTATGATGCCCCAGCTTAGTCACTGGACTGTTTCGTTTTGTGTAAAATATGTACAATTTTTAGTAAAGCTCATATTTCATTTCATTATAAATGTAGTCCTGGTACGAGATGGTGACTGTGCCAAGGCTGCATTTCCTGCCCACAAGTTACTGTTTAGCATGAGGTGCTTGGATTTCCTTTTGAATGTGTGGCCCCTTTGAGAATGTTACTGATACAATGGTGTAAGTCAGGCATTCTCTGCTTTTCACACAGCGCTCGTCAGGTTTCTAAAGCTTATTTACTCATGTAACAAGTAGGCTCACATTAACAGTGCAATGAAGTTGCTGTGATAATCTCCTCGTTGCCACACTCCGGCGCATGTTCGGGTACACTGAGGGAGGATTTAGCATGATCAATGCAACTAAACAGCATGTCTTCTGATCTGTGGGAGGAAACCGGAGCACCCGGAGGAAACTCATGCAGACACGGGGAGAACGTGCAGACTCCGCACAGGCAGTGACCCAAACCGGGGATCAAACCCGGGTCTCTGGCGCTGTGAGGCAGCAGTGCTAACCATTGTGCCACCATGTCACTCATACATACAAAGAACAAAGGAAAGTACAGCACCGGAACAGGCCCTTCGGCCCTCGAAGTCCCTACTCCCCCATGACTGTATCCAGCAGTCCAAACAGAAGGATGATGCTCTGGAACATCCACATTATGGTAAATTCTCAACCTCAGCGTCTCCTTTATTGTGAATTCTCGCTTTATAAACAAGTGTGCTGCTCCCAACTGGTTCTCTGGCTCTTGGCTTCATGCGGAGCTTGTGACCTGGCAGAGGAATGAGCCAAGGTGACGATACTCTTGGCGAGGATGAAGAAAGGGTTGTTGCAATGTATAGGACAGACGTAAAGGATGGGGGAGCTGGCGCGAGATGGATTGAGGAATGATGTATTTTTCGGGGACTTGCCTTAATATTTCCCGGAATTAACCAGCAGTTTGCTGAACATTTCAACATTTACATGTCAACTGAACAGGAGAACGCTGCGTGGGAATGAAAGCAAATGGAGTCAGTAAATGAATACAGAAACAGAAAATGCTGGGAGATCTCAGCAGGTCTGACAGTATCTGTGGAGAGAGAATAGAGCCAATGTTTCACGTCTGTGTGACCCTTCCTCAGGGTCCATTCGTGAAACCATTTTTGATGATAATATAAGCAAAGTTGTCAGTAAAGGAGACTATATCCTGAGGGTGTCAACCAAGGTAGTCAATAATCAACAAAGAACAAGGGAAAGTACAGCACAGGAACAGGCCCTTCGGCCCTCCAAACCTATGCCGATCATGATGCCCTAACTAAACTACAAAAACCATCTTCTGCCCTTACTCAGGACTGTCGGAGTTGAGGACATTAAAACGATTACCATTACTAAAGAGGTAGTGCTGGGTAGGCTAATGGGACTAAAGGTAGACAAGTCCCCTGGTCCGGATGGAATGCATCCCAGGGTACTAAAAGAAACGGCAGAAGTAATAGCAAATTCATGTGGTGAACCATCGTTGGTTTCCACTGGATAGTACTGAGCCAGGGTTTGGCCAGTACTACAAGGATGTACATATGTTACTGTTGGGTTGTGCTACTTGTTGCTGTTGGGGTTAGGGTGGGGTTGTTACACCTTTGTACTGTAGTGTTGTGGTACATCCCAGTCGGGCTCCGCCTCCTGGGAGAGGTATAAAAGTCCCTGCTCTGGCCGGGACCCCTTCAGTCTGGGATAGTGTACATAATTACTGACTGCTTCATTACAGTAAATTAAAGCTTTTCATTTACCGAGCTTCTGGCCTCGTGTTTGAGAAGGTATTAATTTTATTTACTGTTGTTATACTCTCGTCGAAGAGAGAAAAAAAAAGAGAGTCTGGAGCAGATCCTGAAGCCGGAACGCCTTACACTAGATCCACGTGTGGTGGGCGCTTCTCACCCCTTCGACCATTGGCTGAAGTGCTTCGAAGACTACCTGGCAGCCTCCACAGCGGTCACCACAGATGATGACAGACTCCGGGTCCTCCATGCGAGGGTAAGCGACACTGTCTACCTCGCGATCCGTGCGGCCACCAATTATACTAAGGCCCTCGAGCTTCTGAACAAGCGCTATATCAAACCACCGAATGAAATACACGCTCGTTACCTCCTAGCCACTCGACGACGGCAGTCTGGCGAAACGATGGAGGAATATGCGAACGAGCTCCGACAGCGAGCCAGGGGCTGTAACTGCAAAGCTGTGTCGGCTGAGCAGAGCATGAACGACCTCGCCCGAGATGCGTTTGTGGCGGGAGTCGGATCGTCGTACATTCGACTTAAACTGTTGGAGAAGGGTAATCTTAATCTTACCCAGGCAATCGAGCTGGCGGAGATGCTCGAGACGGCCTCCAAAAGCTGAGTATTATATCCAGAGGACCATGTGGAGACAACGTGGCAGGAGCAGTCACCAATCCCTCCTCGTCCCTCGGGTTCGAAATGCTGCGTAATGGCGTGCTCACACTCGGGCCAGACGACGGCAGCAGCCCCAGGCGGCCCGCGGTGCTACTTCTGTGGGGGAGCGAAGCATACTTGGCAACGGTGTCCCGCTAAATCTGTGTTGTGCACCGCATGCGGTAAGAAAGGACACTATTCGAAAGTGTGCCGATCTAAACCTAGGAACGGCAGTGCGGCCTGCGATTCTTCAGAGCTCGGGTCTTCGTCGTCGAAGTCATCGAGGGGTTCGTCCACGTGCGAGGCCAGGACGACGCCATTACGGTCGACGGAGTCGGAGGTGTGTGACCACCAGGGGTCGCTGAGTTTGCCGCCATCACCCACGTGCGACTCATGGGAGCGGCCATGTTGGTCGACACTGACCGGGAACGACCAGCAGGGGTCCTCCTCATCGATTTCAGCTGCCTGCAGTGGCGCTCATGAACCAACGGTGGCGTCGATCATCCTGGACCAGGCCAAGCCTCATAGACTTGACAAATCTATGATGAAAATCCAGGTAAATGACCACGTGTTTTATTGTCCGTTTGACAGCGGGGGCACTGAGAGCTTTATCCACCCAGACACTGTGAAGCGGTGTGGACTCCAGATTCAACATGACAAACAGACAATCTCTATGACATCGAGGTCCCGGTCTGCCACCGTGCTAGGGAGTTGCGTGGTAACTTTGAAGGTGCAAGGCACAGTTTACGAGCGTTTCAAGCTCCTAGTGTTGCCATATCTTTAAAAGTCCACGACTTTTCCCCTAACGCCAGAGGCCCGATTGGCCTTCGATAAATTGAAAGCCGACATCGCGAAAGCTACGATGCACGCTGTTGACGAGTCCATCCCCTTTCAGGTGGAGAGCGATGCATCTGATCTCGCCCTGGCCGCCACACTTAACCAGGCGGGCAGGCCCGTCGCATTTTTTTCCCGCACCCTCCAAGGCCCCGAAATTCGGCATTCAGCGGTGGAAAAGGAGGCCCAGGCCATTGTGGAGGCCGTCAGGCACTGGCGCCATTACTTGGCGGGAAAACGGTTCACCCTGATCATGGACCAGCGGTCCGTAGCGTTCATGTTTAACAACACGCAGAGGGGCAAGATCAAGAATGACAAGATCTTGCGGTGGAGAATTGAACTCTCCACCTATAACTACGACATCATGTACCGTCCAGGGAAACTCAATGAGCCCTCGGATGCCCTCTCGCGTGGAACATGCGCCAGTATACAGGAGGACCGTTTGCAGGCCCTCCATAATGACCTATGCCATCCTGGGGTCACTCGGCTCTACCACTTTATAAAAGCCCGCAACCTGCCTTACTCGGTGGAGGACGTTAGGTCAGTAACAAGAAGCTGTCGGGTTTGCGCGGAATGCAAACCGCACTTTTACCGACCTGACCGGGCACATTTAGTCAAGGCCACTCGTCCCTTCGAGAGACTGAGTGTCGATTTTAAGGGCCCCCTTCCCTCAACAGATCGGAATGTGTACTTCCTCAATATCATTGACGAGTACTCTCGGTTCCCTTTTGTTGTTCCCTGCTCTGATACATCCGCTGCCACGGTTATCAAGGCATTCCGTGACCTCTTTACCCTGTTCGGGTACCCCGGCTACATCCATAGCGACAGGGGCTCGTCGTTCATGAGCGATGACTTGAGGCAATTCCTGCTCTCATACGGGATTGCCTGTGGTAGGACCACGAGCTACAACCCAAGGGGTAACGGACAGGTGGAACGCGAGAATGCTACAGTCTGGTAGGCTGTCTTACTGGCGTTGAAGTCAAAAGGTCTTCCAGTCTCCCGTTGGCAAAAGGTGCTCCCTGTTGCGCTCCATTCTATTCACTCCCTCCTGTGTACGGCAACCAATGCCACTCCCCACGAGAGGATGTTCACATTCCCTCGGAAGACTTCCTCGGGGACCTCATTACCGTCTTGGTTGACGTACTCAGGACCCGTCCTCCTGCGGCGACATGTAAGGGCCCGCAAGTCCGACCCGTTGGTCGAACAGGTCCATCTCCTCCACGCCAACCCTCAGTATGCCTATGTGGCATACCCTGACGGGCGAGAGGACACGGTCTCGATCCGAGACCTGGCACCAGCAGGGGACGTAGCAACCCCTGTCGCTCCCATACCCCCTGTTACAAACCCTTTAACTCTTGTTTCTTCCCCGGACACGGCGCGGGCAGCATCGGGACCATTGCTTAACCCTTTTACTCCCGTGTACTGCTTGCCTGAGCCCAGAAGATGGTCGCCACTGCAGGGCGTGTCAGGATCCCATGGACTACTGCCACCTCAGGGTCAACCAGCCTGTGAGTCCTTGGAGGAACAGCTGGACGCCGCCTTGGGGAGAACGCCACCGCAAGTGCCGACTCCGGTGCCACCGCCGGTATTGAGGAGGTCACAACGATGGTGCGGTCCCCCTGACCGTCTGAATTGTAAACTGATTACGCTTTATTCTGTTTTTGTACCCCGCCGGTCTTTGTTTTCAAAGGAGGGGTGAATGTGGTGAACCATCGTTGGTTCTCACTGGATAGTACTGAGCCAGGGTTTGGCCAGTACTACAAGGATGTACATATGTTACTGTTGGGTTGTGCTACTTGTTGCTGTTGGGGTTAGGGTGGGGTTGTTACACCTTTGTACTGTAGTGTTGTGATACATCCCAGTCGGGCTCCGCCTCCTGGGAGAGGTATAAAAGTCCCTGCTCTGGCCGGGACCCCTTCAGTCTGGGATAGCGTATATAATTACTGACTGCTTCATTACAGTAAATAAAAGACTTTCATTTACCGAGCTTCTGGCCTCGTGTTTGACAATGCGCATCAATTCATGAGTTGTAATTTTTCAAAATACACTGGACTCTGGGGAGGTGCCAGCTGATTGGAAAACAGCTCATGTAACGCCACTGTTTAAAATAGGAGGTAGACAAAAGGCAGGTAACTACAGGCCGGTTAGCTTAACATCCGTAGTTGGGAAAATGCTGGAATCTATCATTAAGGAAGAAATAACAGGTCACCTGGAAAAGAATGGTTCAATCAAGCAGACGCAGCATGGATTCTTGAAGGGAAAGCCATGTTTGACTAAGTTACTGGAATTCTTTGAGGATACGACGAGTGCAGTTGACAGAGGGGAACCAGTGGATGTTGTGTAAATAGATTTCCAGAAGGCATTCGATAAGGTGCCTCACAAAAGGTTGCTGCATAAGATAAAGGTACACGGAGTTGGGGGTAAAGTGTTAGCGTGGATTGAGGATTGGCTATCTAACAGAAAGCAGAGAGTCGGAATAAATGGGTGCTTTTCCGTTTGGCAATCAATGACTAGTGGCGTGCCGCAGGGATCGGTGCTGGGGCCTCAACTATTTACCATATTCATAGACGATCTGGAGGAGGGGAGCGAGTGTAGGGTAACAAAGTTTGCGGATGAAACAAAGGTGAGTGGGAAAGCAAATTGCGTGGAGGACAAAGAGAGTCTGCAGAGAGATTTGGATCATCTAAGTCAGTGGGCAAGGATCTGGCAGATGAAGTATAACATTGGTAAGTGTGAGTTTATCCACTTTCGAAGGAATAATAGTAAAATGGACTCTTATTTAAACGGTGAAGAATTACAACATGCTACTGTGCAGAGGCACCTGGGGGTCATTGTGCATGAATCACAAAAACTCAGTTTGCAGGTGCAGCAGGTAATCAAGAAGGCAAATGGAATGTTGGCCTTTATGGTGAGAGGGATGGAGTATAAAAGCAGGGAGATCATGCTGCAACTGTACAGGGTACTGGAGAGGCCGCACCTCGAGTACTGTGTACAGTTTTGGTCCCCTTATTTAAGAACGGATATATTAGCTTTGGAGGGGGAACAGAGAAGGTTCACCAGGTCGATTCCGGAGATGAGGGGGTCAGCTTATGAGGAGAGTTTGAGTAGACTGGGCCTGTACTCATTGGAGTTTAGAAGGTTGAGGGGAGATCTTATAGATACATTTAAGATAATGAAGGGGCGAGACAGGGGAGAAGAAGCGAGGTTATTTCCACTTCCAATGGAAACAAGAACTAGGGGGCATAGCCTCAAAATATGGGGGAGTCAATTTAGAACAGAGTTGAGGAGGAACTTCTTCTCCCAGAGCGGAGTGAATCTTTGGAATTCTCTGCCCAATGAAGCAGTCGTGGCGACCTCGTTAAATCTGTTTAAGTCACAGATAGATAGATTTTTAACCATTAAGGGAATTAAGGGTTAGTGGGAGCGGGCGGGTAAGTGGAACTGAACCCACTATCAGATCAGCCATGATCTTATTGAATGGCGGAACAGGCTTGAGGGGCTAGATGGCCTACTCCTGCTCTTATTTCTTATGTTCTTATGTTCTAACATTACAGTCTATTGTTGTCAGATTCTGATCCAGTATTGTAACATCCCGTTCTATTATTCCCAGATCCTGACCCAGTATTGGAACATTACAGTCTATCGTTCTCAGATTCTGATACATTGTGGGAACATTGCAGTCTATTGTTCTCAGACTCTGATCCTGTATTGGAAAATTACAGTCTATTGTTCTCAGATTCTGCTGCAGTATTGGAACATCCCGGTCCATTGTTTCCTGACTCTGATCCAGCATTGGAACATTTCACTCTCTTGTTCTCAGATTCTGATCCAGTATTGAAACATTACAGTGTATTGTTCCCAAATTCTGATCCTTTAATGGAACATTGTAGTCTCTTGTTCTCAGATGCTGATCCAGTATTGGAACATTGCAGTCTATTGATCTCAGATTCTGATCAACTATTGGAACATTACAGTCTAAGGATCTCAGATTCTGATTCATCATTGTATTATCCCAGTCCATTGTTCTCAGATTCTGATCAATGATTGGAACATTACAGTCTGTTGTTCTGAAATTCTGATCCTTTATGGGAGCAGTACAGTCTATTGTTCTCAGATTCTGATCCAGTATTGGAACATTGTAATCTCTTCTTCTCAGATTCTGATCCAGTATTGAATCTTGGCAGTCTATTGATCTCAGATTCGGATTCACTATTGGAACATTACAGTCTATTGCTCTCAGATTCTGTTCAATTATTCTAAAATTGCAGACTATTGTTCTCAGAGTGTGATGCTTTATTGGAACATTACAGTCCATTGTTCTCAGATTCTGATCCAGTATTGGAACATTACAACCTTTAGTTTTCAGATTCTGATCCATTATTGGAACACTGCAGCCTACTGTTCTCAGAATCTAATCCATTATTGGAACATCCCGGTCTATTGTTCTCAGATTCTGATCCAGTACTGGAACAATACTGTCTATTGTTCTCAGCTTCTGATGCAGTTTTGGAATATTACATTTGATTGTTCTCAGATTCTGATCCAAGTATTGTAACATCCCAGTCATTTGTTCCCAGATTCTAATTCGTATTGGAACATTACAGCCTATAGTTCTCAGATTCTGATCAATTATTGGAACATTGCAGCCTACTGTTCTCAGGTTCTGAACCAGTATTGGAACATTGCAGTGTATGGTTCTTAGAATCCTATCCATTATTGGAACATCCCGGTCCATTGTTTCCAACTTCTGATCCATTATTGGAACATTCCAGTCTATTGTTCTGATTCTGATCCATTTTTGGAAAATTGAAGTGTATTTGTCTCAGATTCTGAACCAGTATTGGAAAATTGCAGTCTATTGTTCTCAGATTCTGATCCAGTATTGGAACATTGCAGTCTTTTGATCTCAGATTCTAATCCAGAATTAGAACATTACAGTCTATTGTTCTCAGATTCTGATCCATTAGAGGAAAATTGCAGTCTGTTGTTCCCAGATTCTGAACCAGTTTTGGAGCATTACAGCCTATTGTTCACAGAGTCTGATCCATTATTCGAACATTGCAGTCTATTTTACTCAGATTATGATCCTTTACTGCAACTTTACAGTCTATTGTTCTCAGATTCTGATCCAGTATTTGTAAGAGGGAGATCGTGCCTTACAAAATTGGTGGAGGTTTTTGAGGAAGTGACAAAAACAGTTGACGAAGGAAGGGCTGTGAATGTCGTCTAATGGATTTCAGTAAGGCATTTGACAAAGTCCCTCATGGCAGGTTGGTTAAGAAGGTTAAGGCTCATGGGATACAAGGAGAGGTGGCTACATGGGTAGAGAACTGGCCTGGCCACAGGAAGAAGTTTACAACACCAGGTTGAAGTCCAACAGTTGATTTGGCAGCAAAAGCCACAAAAGCTTTCGGAGCTCCAAGCCCCTTCCTCAGGTGAGGGCTCCGAAAGCGTTTGTGGCTTTTGCTACCAAATAAACCTGTTGGACTTTAACCTGGTGTTGTTAAACTTCTTACTGTTTTTACCCCAGTCCAATGCCAGCACCTCCACATCTTGGCCACAGGAGACAGAGGGTAGCAGTCGAAGGGTCTTTTTCCGGCTGGAGGTCTGTGACTTTACAGTCTATTGCTCTCAGATGCTGATCCAGTATTGAAACATTGCAGTCGATTGTTCTCAGAATCTGATCCTTTATTAGAACATCCCGGTCCATTTTTCCGACATTGCCATCCATTATTGGAACATGATAGTCTATTGTTCTCGGATTCTGGTCCATTGTTGGAAAATTGCAGTCGATGTTTCCCTGATTCTGATCCATTATTCGAACATTGCAATCTATCGTTCTCATAATCTGATCCATTATTAGAGCATCCCGGTCCATTGTTCCCACATTGTCATCCATTATTGGAACACTACAGTGTATTGTTCTCAGTTTCTCATCCATTATTGGAAAATCCCTTTCCATTGTTCCCAGACACTGAACCAGTATTGGAACATTACAGTCTAATATTCTCCGATTCTGGCCCAGAATTGGAACATTGCAGTCTGATGGTCTCAGATTCTGATCCAGTATTGGAACATTACAGTCTGATCCATCATTGTAATATCCAGGTGCACTGTTCTCAGATTCTGATCCAGTATTGGAACATTACAGTCTATTGTTCAGATTCTGATCAACGGTTGGAACATTGGAGTCCATTGTTCTCAAATTCTGCCCCAGTATTGGAACATGACTGTCTATTGATCTCAGATTCTGATCCATCATTGTAACATCCCGGTCCACTGTTCTCAGATTCTGATCCAGTATTGGAACATTGAAGTCTACTGTTCTCAGATTCTGATCAATGATTGGAACATTACAGCCTATTGTTCTCTGAGTCCGATCCAGTATTGGAACATTACAATCTATTGTTCACAGATACTGATCCATTATTGGAAATTTGCAGTCTGTTTTTTTCTCAGACTCTGAACCAGTATTGGACCATTACAGCGTATTGTTCCCAAAGTCCGATCCAGTATTCGAACATTGCAGTCTATTGTTCTCAGACTCTGATCCAGTATTGGACCTTTATAGTCCACTGTTCTCAGATTCTGATCAATGATTGGAACATTACAGCCTCTTGTTCTCTGAGTCCGATGAAGTATTCGAACACTGCTGTGTATTGTTCTCAGGTTCTGATCGAGTATTGGAACATTACAATCTATTGTTCACAGATACTGATCCATTATTGGGAATTTGCAGTCTGTTTTTTTCTCAGAGTCTGAACCAGTATTGGAACATTATAGCATATTGTTCCCAGAGTCCGATCCAGTATTCGAACATTGCAAAATATTGTTCTCAGACTCTGATCCAGTATTGGGCCATTATAGTCCACTGTTCTCAGATTCTGCTCCAGTATTGGAACATTCCGGCCTATTGATCTCAGATTCTGATCCGTCATTGTAATATCCCGCTCCATTGTTCTCAGATTCTGATCCAGTACTGGAACAATAGAGCCTATTGTTCTCAGATTCTGATGCAGTATTGGAACATTACGGCCTATTGTTCATTTCTGATCAACGATGGGAACAGCACAGTCTGCTGTTCTCAAATTCTGATCCTTTATTGGAACATTACCGTTTATTGTTCTTAGAATCTTATCCATTATTGGAACATTCCGGGCCATTGTTTCCAGCTTCTGATCCATTATTGGAACATGACAGTCTATTTATCTCAGATTCTGAACCAGTATTGGAAAATTACAGTCTATTGTTCTCAGATGCCGATCCAGTATTGGACCATTGCAATCTATTGTTCCCAGATTCTGATCCAACATGGAACATTGCAGTGTATTGTTCTCAGATTCTGGTCCCGTATTGGAACATTGCAGTCTATTTTTCTCAGATTCTGATCCATTATAGGAGCAGCCCGGACCATTGTTCCCTCATTCTGGTCCATTATTGGAACATTGCAGTCTACTATTCTCAGATTCTGTGCAATTATTCCAACATTTCAGTCTATTGTTCTCAGATTCTGATCCAGTATTGGAACATTGCAGTTTATTGTTATCAGTTTCTGATCCTGTATTAGAACATTACAGTCTATTGTTCTCAGAGTCCAATCCATTATTCGAGCATTGTAGTATATTGTTCTCAGATTCTGATCCTTTATTTGAACATTACAGTCTATTCATCTCAGATTCTGATCCATCATTTTAATATCCCGGTCCATTGTTCTCAGATTCTGATCCAGTATTGGAACATTTCAGTCTATTGTTCAGATTCTGATCAATGATTGGAACATTACAGTGTTGTTCTCAAATTTTGATCCTTTATTGGAACATTACAGTCTATTGTTCTCAGATTCTGTTCCAGTGTTGGAACATTGCAGTCTATTGTTTTCGGATTCTGTTAAATTATTCTAACATTGCAGTCTATTGTTCTCAGATTATGACCCTTTATTGGAACATTCGAGTCTATTGTTCTCAGATTCTGATCCAATATTGGAACATTGCAGTCTCTTTTTCTCAGATTCTGATCCAGTATTGAAACTTTGCAGTCTATTGTTCTCAGATTCTGATCCATTAAACGAACAGCCGGTCCATTGTTCCCGCATTCCAATCCAGTATTGCAACATTGCCGTCTTTTGTTCTCAGATTCTGATCCACTATTGGAACATTACAGTCTATTGATCTCAGATTCTAATTCATCATCATAATATCCCCGTCCATTATTCTCAGATTCTGATTCAGTATTGGAACATTACAGTCTATTGTTCAGATTCTGATCAATGATTTGAACATTACAGTCGGTTGTTCTCAAATTCTAATCCTTTATTGGAACATTGTAATCTATTTTTCTCAGATTCTGATCCAGTATCGGAACTTTACAGTTCATTGATCTCAGATTCTGATCCATCATTGTATAATCCCGCCCCATTGTTCTCAGGTTCTGATCCAGCATTGGAACATTACAGTCTATTTTTCAGATTCTGATCAATGATTGGAACATTACAGTCTGTTGTTCTCAAATGCTGATCCTTTATTGGAACATTGCAGTCTATTGTTCTCAGATTCTGATCCAGTGTTGAACACTGCAGTCTATTGTTTTCGGATTCTGTTCAATTATTCTAACGTTGCACTCTCCTGTTCTCAGATTATGATCCATAATGGAACATTACAGAGTATTGTTCTCAGATTCTAATCCAGTATTGGAACATTGCAGTGTATTGTTCCCAGATTCTGTTCCATAATGGAACATTACAGTCGATTGTTCTTAGATTCTGATCCAGTATTGGAATATTGCAGTCTTTTGTTGCCAGTTTCTGATCAAGTCTTGGAACATTGCAGTCCATTGTTCTCTGATTCTGGTCCAGTATTGTAAAACCCCGGTCCATTGTTCCCACATTCCAATCCAGTATTGGAACATTGCCGTCTCTTGTTCTCAGATTCTGATCCATTATTGGAACTTTGCAGCCTACTGTTCTCAGATTCTGATCCATTATTGGAACTTTGCAGCCTACTGTTCTCAGATTCTGATCAAGTATTGGAACATTGCAAATCACAAATGGAAGGGTAGAGTGTGGTGGAAATAATTTTTTGAGGTTTGTCTATTTCAATGCCAGGAGTATTGTGGGGAAGGCGGATGAGCTGAAGGCGTGGATAGACACGTGGAAATATGACATTATAGACATTAGTGAAACTTGGCTACAGGAGGGGCAGGACTGGCAGCTCAATGTTCCAGGGTTCCAATGTTTCAGGCGGGATAGAGGCACAGGGATAAAAGGTGGGGGGTGGCATTGTTGGTCAGGGAAAATGTTACAGCGGTACTCAGGCAGGATAGATTAGGGAGCTTGTCTACAGAGGCCCTATGGGTGGAGCTGAGAAACAGGAAAGGTATGACCACATTAATGGGCTTGTATTATAGAATACCCAATAGTCAGCGAGAATTGGAGGAGCAAATCAGCGGAGAGATAGCTGACAACTGCAAGAAACACAAAGTTGTGATAGTACGGGATTTTAGTTTTCCACATATAGATTGGGACTCGCATACTGTTAAAGGTTTAGACGGGGTAGCGTTTGTAAAATGTGTTCAGGAAAATTTTCTACATCAGTATATAGAGGTGCCAACTAGAGAGGATGCAATATTGGATCTCCTATTGGGAAATGAGTTAGGGCAGGTGATGGATGTGAGTATGAGGGAACACTTTGGATCCAGTGATCATAATGCCATTAGTTTCAACCTGATCGTGGATAAGGATAGATCTGGTCCTCGGGTTGAAGTTCTGAACTGGAAAAAGGCCAAATTTGATTAAATGAGAAGGGATCTGGGAAGTGTGGATTGGCACAGGCTGTTCTCTGGTAAGGATGTAAATGGAAAGTGGGAGGCCTTCAAAGGAGAAATTTTGAGAGTGCAGAGTTTGTATGTTCCTGTCAGGATTAAAGGCAAAGTAAATAGGAATAAGGAACCTTGGTTCTCGAGGGAGATTGTAACACTGATTAAGAGGAAGAGAGAGTTGTATGAAATGTACAGGCAGCAAGGAACACATCAGATGCTCGAGGAGTATAAAAAGTGCAAGAAGCTACTTAAGAGGGAAATCAGGAGGGCTAAAAGAAGACATGAGGTTGCTTTGGCAGACAGAGTGAAGAAAAATCCAAAGAGCTTCTATAGGTATGTTAGGAGCAAAAGGATAGTGAGGGATAAAATTGGTCCTCTTGAAGACCAGAGTGGTAGACTGTGTATGGAACCAAAAGAGATGGGGGAGATACTAAATGGTTTTTTTGCATCCGTATTTACTGAGGAAACGGGCATGGAGTCTACGGAAATAGGGCAAACTGGTAGGGAGGCCATGGAACCTTTACAGATTAAAGGGGAGGAGGTGCTCGCTGTCTTGAGGCAAATCAGAGTGGATAAATCCCCAGGTCCGGACAGGGTATTCCCACGGACCTTGAGGGAAGCTAGTGTTGAACTTGCAGGGGCCCTGGCAGACATATTTAAAATGTCAGTATTCACGGGGGAGGTGCCGGATGATTGGAGGGTGGCTCATGTTGTTCCGTTGTTTAAAAAAGGTTCCAAAAGAACATAGAACATAGAAAGCCACAGCACAAACAGGCCCTTCGGCCCACAAGTTGCGCTGATCATATCCCTACCTCTAGGCCTATCTATAGCCCTCAATCCCATTAAATCCCATGTACTCATCCAGAAGTCTCTTAAAAGACCCCAACGAGTTTGCCTCCACCACCACCGGCGTCAGCCGATTCCACTCACCCACCACCCTCTGAGTGAAAAACTTACCCCTGACATCTCCTCTGCACCTACCCCCCAGCACCTTAAACCTGTGTCCTCTCGTAGCAACCATTTCAGCCCTTGGAAATAGCCTCTGAGAGTCTACCCTATCCAGACCTCTCAACATCTTGTAAACCTCTATCAGGTCACCTCTCATCCTTCGTCTCTCCAGGGAGAAGAGACCAAGCTCCCTCAACCTATCCTCATAAGGCATGCCCCCCAATCCAGGCTACATCCTTGTAAATTTCCTCTGCACCCTTTCAATGGCTTCAACATCTTTCCTGTAATGAGGTGACCAGAACTGCGCGCAGTACTCCAAGTGGGGTCTAACCAGGGTCCTATAAAGCTGCAGCATTATCTCCCGACTCCTAAACTCAATCCCTCGATTAATGAAGGCTAGTACGCCGTACGCCTTCTTGACCGCATCCTCCACCTGCGAGGCCGATTTAAGAGTCCTATGGACCCGGACCCCAAGGTCCTTCTGATCCTCTACACTGCTAAGAATTAAACCCTTCATATTATACTGCTGCTTCATCCCATTGGATCTGCCAAAATGGATCACTACACACTTATCCGGGTTGAAGTCCATCTGCCACTTCTCCGCCCAGTCTTGCATTCTATCTATGTCTCGCTGCAACTTCTGACATCCCTCCAAACTATCCACAACACCACCTACTTTGGTGTCGTCAGCAAACTTACCAACCCATCCCTCCACTTCCTCATCCAGGTCATTTATGAAAATGACAAACAGCAAGGGTCCCAGAACAGATCCCTGGGGCACTCCACTGGTCACTGACCTCCATGCAGAGAAAAACCCCTCCACAGCCACTCTCTGCCTTCTGCAGGCAAGCCAGTTCTGGATCCACAAGGCAACAGCCCCTTGGATCCCATGCCCTCTCACTTTCTCAAGAAGTCTTGCATGGGGGACCTTATCGAACGCCTTGCTGAAGTCCATATAGACCACATCCACCGCTCTTCCTTCGTCAATGTGTTTGGTCACATGTTCAAAGAACTCAACCAGGCTCGTAAGGCACGACATGCCCTTCACAAAGCCGTGCTGACTACTTTTGATCATACTAAACTTCTCTAGATGATCATAAATCCTGTCTCTCAGGATCCTCTCCATCAACTTACCAACCACTGAGGTTAGACTCACCGGTCGGTAATTTCCCGGGCTGTCCCTGTTCCCTTTCTTGAATATAGGGACCACATCTGCAATCCTCCAATCCTCCGGAACCTCTCCCGTCTCCATCGACGATGCAAAGATCATCGCCAAAGGCTCCGCAATCTCCTCCCTCGCCTCCCACAGTAACCTGGGGTACATCCCATCCGGTCCCGGCGACTTACCAACCTTGATGCCATTCAATAGTTCCAACACATCCTCTTTCTTTATGTCCACATGCTCGATCCTTTCTGTCCACCGCAAACCAGCAGTACAACCACCCAGATCCCTTTCCACCGTGAATACCGAGGTAAAGTATTCATTAAGCACCTCCGCCATTTCTAACGGTTCCGCACAAACTTTTCCCCCTTCACCTTTTAAGGGTCCTATGCCTTCACATCTCATCCTTTTACTCTTGACATATTTGTAGAAAGCCTTGGGATTCTCCTTAATCTTACCCGCCAAGGTCTTCTCATGACCCCTTCTCGCTCTCCTAATTTCCTTCTTAAGCTCCTTCCTACATCCCGTATACTCCTCTAAATCCTTAACACCTCCTAGCTCTCTGAACCTTCTGTACGCCTCTCTTTTCTTTTTCACCAGGTTCATCACAACCTTCGTGCACCACGGTTCCCGTACCCTACCAACACCCCCCTGTCTCATCGGAACGTTGTCATGCAGAGCTCCAGACAAACATTCCTTGAAAATCCTCCACTTTCCTTCGGTACTTTTCCCCAAGAATGCCTCCTTCCAATTTACCCGTCTAATTTCCTCCCTGATGACACTGTATTTCCCTTTACTCCACAGAAACACTTTCCTAGCCTGCCTGATCCTATCTCTTTCCAATGCTATCGTGAAGGAGATAGAATTATGATCGCTATCCCCAAGATGCTCACCCACCGAGAGATCCTCCACCTGTCCAGGTTCATTAGCCAGCACCAGAACAAGTACAGCCTCTCCTCTAGTAGGCTTATCCACATACTGTGTCAGGAAACTCTCCTGGACACACCTAACAAACTCCTCTCCATCCAAACCCCTCGCCCTAGGGATATTCCAATCTATGTTTGGGAAATTAAAATCTCCCATCACGACAACTCTGTTATTCCTACATCTCTCCAGGATCTGTTTCCCCATCTGCTCCTCAACATCTCTGTTACTATTGGGCGGCCTATAGAAAACACCCAGCAAAGTTACCGACCCCTTCCTGTTCCTAACCTCCACCCACAGAGACTCCGTAGTCAATCCCTCCACGGCGTCCACCTTCTCTACAGCCGTGACACTATCCCTGATCAACAGTGCCACTACCCCCCCTCTCTTGCCTCCCTCCCTGTCCTTCCTGAAACATCTAAAACCCGGCACCTGAAGCACCCAGTCCTGTCCCTGAGACATCCAAGTCTCCGTAATGGCCACCACATCACAATTCGAAGCAGCAATCCACGCTCTAAGCTCATCCACTTTATTCACTACACTCCTGGCATTAAAATAGACACACCTCAGTCCTTCAGCCTGAGCACTTCCCTTCTCCATCACTTGTCTAACCTCCCTCTTACCCTGTCGACAGAAATCCGGGAAATTATCGGCCAGTAAGTTTGACGTTGGTGGTGGGCATGTTATTGGAAGGTGTGATAAGGGATAGGATCTACAATTATTTGGATAGACAGGGACTTATTAGGGAGAGTCAACATGGCTTTGTGCGTGGTAGGTCATGTTTGAACAATCTATTAGAGTTTTTCGAGGCGGTTACCAGGAAAGTGGATGAAGGGAAGGCGGTGGATGTTGTGTACCTGGATTTCAGCAAGGCCTTTGACAAGGTCCCTCATGGGAGGTTAGTTAGGAAGGTTCAGTCGCTAGGTATACATGGGGAGGTAGTAAATTGGATTAGACACTGGCTCAATGGAATAACCACAGTAAGAACTTTAACAACACCAGGTTAAAGTCCAACCGGTTTATTTGGTAGCAAAAGCCACACAAGCTTTCGGAGCTGCAAGCCCCTTCTTCAGGTGAGTGGGAATTCTGTTCACAAACAGAGCATATATAAAGACACAAACTCAATTTACATGAATAATGGTTGGAATGCGAATACTTACAACTAATCAAGGCTTGAAGAAACAAAACAACGTGAGTGGAGAGAGCATCAAGACAGGATAAAAAGATGTGTATTGTCTCCAGACAAGACAGCCAGTGAAACTCTGTGGGGGTTACAATTAGTGTGCCATGAACCCAATATCCCGGTTGAGGCCGTCCTCGTGTGTGCGGAACTTGGCTATCAGTTTCTGCTCAGCGACTCTGCACCGTCGTGTGTCGCGAAGGCCGCCTTGGAGAACGCTTACCCGAATATCAGAGGCCGAATGCCCGTGACCGCTGAAGTGCTCCCCAACAGGAAGAGAACAGTCTTGCCTGGTGATTGTCGAGCGGTGTTCATTCATCCGTTGTCGCAGCGTCTGCATAGTTTCCCCAATGTACCATGCCTCGGGACATCCTTTCCTGCAGCGTATCAGGTAGGCAACGTTGGCCGAGTTGCAAGAGTATGTACCGTGTACCTGGTGGATGGTGTTCTCACGTGAGATGATGGCATCTGTGTCGATAATCCGGCACGTCTTGCAGAGGTTGCTGTGGCAGGGTTGTGTGGTGTCATGGTCACTGTTCTCCTGAAGGCTGGGTAGTTTGCTGAGGACAATGGTCTGTTTGAGGTTGTGCGGTTGTTTGAAGGCAAGAAGTGGGGGTGTGGGGATGGCCTTGGCGAGATGTTTGTCTTCATCAATGTCATGTTGAAGGCTCCGGAGGAGATGCCGTAGCTTCTCCGCTCCGGGGAAGTACTGGACAACGAAGGGTACTCTGTCCACTGTGTCCCGTGTTTGTCTTCTGAGGAGGTCGGTGCGGTTTTTCGCTGTGGCGCGTTGGAACTGTTGATCAATGAGTCGAGCGCCATATCCTGTTCCTATGAGGGCATCTTTCAGCGTCTGGAGGTGTCTGTTGCGATCCTCCTCATCCGAGCAGATCCTGTGTATACGGAGGGCTTGTCCGTAGGGGATGGCTTCTTTAACGTGTTTAGGGTGGAAGCTGGAGACGTGGAGCATCGTGAGGTTATTCGTGGGCTTGCGGTACAGTGAGGTGCTGAGGTGACCGTCCTTAATGGAGATGCGTGTGTCCAAGAATGCAACCGATTCCGGAGAGTAGTCCATGGTGAGTCTGATGGTGGGATGGAACTTGTTGATGTCATCATAGAGTTGTTTCAGTGATTGTTCACCATGAGTCCAGAAGAAGAAAATGTCATGGATGTATCTCGTGTATAGCATCGGTTGAAGATCCCGTGCGGTGAAGAAGTCTTGTTCGAACCTATGCATGAAGATGTTGGCATATTGAGGTGCGAATTTGGTCCCCATGGCTGTTCCGTGTGTCTGGATGAAGAACTGGTTGTTGAAGGTGAAGATATTGTGGTCCAGGATGAAGCGGATGAGATGTAAAATTGCATCTGGAAACTGGCAGTTGTTGGCGCTGAGCACTGAGGCCGTTGCTGCAATGCCATCGTCATGGGGGATGCTGGTGTAGAGTGCCGAGACATCCATTGTGACAAGGAGCGCTCCTGGTTCAACTGCTCCATGTGTGCCGAGTTTCTGTAGGAAGTCAGTCGTGTCGCGACAAAAGCTGGGGGTTCCTTGTACAATGGGTTTCAGGATGCCCTCGACATAGCCGGAGAGGTTCTCGCACAGGGTCTCATTGCCCGATACAATGGGACGGCCGGGTGTGTTTGCCTTGTGTATCTTCGGGAGGCGGTAGAGATCTCCAACGCGGGGAGTACGTGGGATGAAAGCACGGAGGTTGTTCTGAAGGTCCAGATCAAAGGTCTTGATCAGAGTGTTGAGTTGACGGGTGTGTTCTTTGGTGGGATCTGCAGGTAACTGTCTGTAGTGTTCCTCGTTGTTTAGTTGTCGGTACACTTCTTTGCAGTAATCCGTTCTGTTCAGTATGACGATGGCCCCTCCTTTGTCTGCTGGTTTGATGACAATGTTGCGGTTGGTCTTGAGAGCGTGGATGGCGTTACGTTGTGCTTGGGTGAGGTTCGGGGCTGTCTTGTGAGTGCGGCTGATGAATTTGGTGTTGACACACCTCCTGACGGCTTGGGCATACATGTCAAGTCGAGGGCAGCGGCCTTCCAGAGGAGTCCAATTCGACTCTTTCCTCTTCGGATGCACTGCGGATCTCTCTGTCGGCTGTTCCGGTTCATTGGCTGTCCCATTGTGTTCGTTGTTGGCCTCTTGGGGTTTGTGGAAGAACTCCCTCAGACTCATTCGACTGATGAATTTCTCTATGTCCACTGCGAGACTGATGGGGTCTATTTTGGTGGTGGGGCGAAAATTTAGCCCTCGGCTGAGAACTTCGATTTCATCTGGTTGAACTGTGTAGTCCGATAAGTTGACAATGGACTTCCCTGCAGCGGTACTGTTTTCTACTGTGGTACCGGGGGAGGCTTGGTTGCTGCTGGTGGTGATGCCGAGTTTCTCAAGTTTCCTGTTCTTGGTGTGCATGTAGATGGTGTAGTTCCTTTGTCTCGTCTGCTTGGCAGAGTTTTGCAGCTGGTCTGCATCCTGAGCGCAAGTTGAGAATATGGACTCTATCTTGGTTTCCAGGCTGCGGCGTTTGCTGTAGAGTTGGTGTATGAGGTGATAGAGAAGGGTGTGAGAGGTGCGACGGCAAAGTCCCTCAGCGTAGTCTGTGTTATATGTTGACCTGAGTGGGTTCGTGATCCGTCGTCCTTTCGGTATTTTGTCTGCTTTCTTGCATCTTTGTAGAAACTTGATGTCTGTGTCGATATGCGCGATCTTCTTGGAGATCCTCTCCACTTGGAGCCGGCAGTTTGCGGTGTCTATGGTAGTCATGATGTGGAGATGCCGGCGTTGGACTGGGGTAAATACAGTGAGAAGTTTAACAACACCAGGTTAAAGTCCAACAGGTTTATTTGGTAGCAAAAGCCACACAAGCTTTCGGAGCTGCAAGCCCCTTCTTCAGGTGAGTGGGAATTCTGTTCACAAACAGGGCATATATAAAGACACAAACTCAATTTACATGAATAATGGTTGGAATGCGAATACTTACAACTAATCAAGGCTTGAAGAAACAAAACAATGTGAGTGGAGAGAGCATCAAGACAGGCTAAAAAGTTGTGTGTTGTCTCCAGACAAGACAGCCAGTAAAACTCTATTCGGCCTCTGATATTCGGGTAAGCGTTCTCCAAGGCGGCCTTCACGACACACGACAGCGCAGAGTCGCTGAGCAGAAACTGATAGCCAAGTTCCGCACACACGAGGACGGCCTCAACCGGGATATTGGGTTCATGTCACACTATTTGTAACTCCCACAGTTGCCTGGACCTGCAGAGTTTCACTGGCTGTCTTGTCTAAAAAGATATATACTGTCTCCAGACAAGACAGCCAGTGAAACTCTGTGGGGGTTACAGATAGTGTGACATGAACCCAATATCCCGTGGTCGGTGCAGACTCGATGGGCCGAATGGCCTCCTTCTGCACTGTAGGATTTCAATGATTTAACAAGTTCCATCCCACCATCAGACAAGCCCTCCGTATACACAGGATCTGCTCGGATGAGGAGGATCGCAACAGGCACCTCCAGACGCTGAAAGATGCCCTCATAAGAACAGGATATGGCGCTCGACTCATCGATCAACAGTTCCAACGCGCCACAGCGAAAAACCGCACCGACCTCCTCAGAAGACAAACACGGGACTCAGTGGACAGAGTACCCTTCGTTGTCCAGTACTTCCCCGGAGCGGAGAAGCTACGACATCTCCTTCGGAGCCTTCAACATGTCATTGATGACGACAAACATCTCGCCAAGGCCATCCCCACTTCTTGCCTTCAAACAACCGCACAACCTCAAACAGACCATTGTCCTCAGCAAACTACCCAGCCTCCAGGAGAACAGTGACCATGACACCACACAACCCTGCCACAGCAACCTCTGCAAGACGTGCCGGATCATCGACACAGATGCCATCATCTCACGTGAGAACACCATCCACCAGGTACACGGTACATACTCTTGCAACTCGGCCAACGTTGTCTCCCTGATACGCTGCAAGAAAGGATGTCCCGAGGCATGGTACATTGGGGAAACTATGCAGACGCTGCGACAACGGATGAATGAACACCGCTCGACAATCACCAGGCAAGACTGTTCTCTTCCTGTTGGGGAGCACTTCAGCAGTCACGGGCATTCGGCCTCTGATATTCGGGTAAGCGTTCTCCAAGGCGGCCTTTGCGACACACGACGGCGCAGAGTCGCTGAGCAGAAACTGATAGCCAAGTTCCGCACACACGAGGACGGCCTCAAACGGGATATTGGGTTCATGTCACACTATCTGTAACCCCCACAGAGTTTCACTGGCTGTCCTGTCTGGAGACAATACACATCTTTTTAGCCTGTCTTGATGCTCTCTCCACTCACATTGTTTTGATTCTTAAAGACTTGATTAGTTGTAAGTATTCGCATTCCAACCATTATTCATGTAAATTGAGTCTGTGTCTTTATATGCTCTGTTTGTGAACAGAATTCCCACTCACCTGAAGAAGGGGCTTGCAGCTCTGAAAGCTTGTGTGGCTTTTGCTACCAAATAAACCTGTTGGACTTTAACCTGGTGTTGTTAAACTTCTTGCTGTGTAGATCAGTCACAGAGTAACAGCATAGAGCAGCTCACACACGGATTTAGACAACTGCAAGGGCAATAGTCACTTAACAGGAACACCAATAGCTCCATGGATCAGGTGGGATATTTTCTTCACCATGTTTTTGAGGAAGAGAAGGCGTTACAGGCTAATAGGCAGGAGGAAGGAGATGTTCGGAGGGAGGATGTTCAAGCAGTTTTGAATAAACTGAAGGTTGATAAGTCCCCTGGGCCTGATGAAATATATCCTAGGATTCCTTGGGAGGCAAGGGTTGAGATTGCAGAGCGTTTGGCTTTGATCTTTGGGTCCTCACTGTCCACGGGGATTTTAACCTGGTGTTGTTAAACTTCTTACTGTGTTTACCCCAGTCCAACGCCGGCATCTCCACATCATGTCTGATCGAAGACAGAGGGTGGTGGTGGATGGAAAATTTTCGGACTGGAGGCACGTTGCTAGTGGAGTGCCACAGGGATCAGTGCTTGGTCCTCTGCTATTTGTGATTTTTATCAATGACGTGGAGGAGGGGGCTGAAGGGTGGATCAGTAAATTTGCTGATGACACCAAGATTGGTGGAGGAGTGGATGAGGTGGAGGGCTGTTGTAGGCTGCAAAGAGACATAGGTAGGATGCAAAGCTGGGCTGAAAAATGGCAGATGGAGTTTAACCCCGATAAATGTGAGGTGATTCATTTTGGTAGGACAAATTTAAATGTGGATTACAGGGTCAAAGGTAGGGTTCTGAAAACTGTGGAAGAAAAGAGAGATCTTGGCGTTCATATCTACAGATCTCTAAAGGTTGCCACTCAAGTGGATAGAGCTGTGAAGAAGGCCTATAGTGTGTTAGCTTTTATTAACAGGGGGTTGGAGTTTAAGAGCCGTGGGGTTATGCTGCAACTGCACAGGACCTTGGTGAGACCACATTTGGAATATTGTGTGTAGTTCTGGTCACCTCACTATAAGAAGGATGTGGAAGCGCTGGAAAGAGTGCAGAGGAGATTTACCAGGATGCTGCCTGGTTTGGAGGGCCGGTCTTATGAGGAAAGGTTGAGGGAGCTAGGGCTGTTCTCTCTGGAGCAGAGGAAGTTGAGGGGAGACTTAATAGAGGATTATAAAATGATGAAGGGGATAGATACAGTGAACGTTCAAAGACTATTTCCTCGGGTGGATGGAGCTATTACAAGGGGACATAACTATAGGGTTCATGGTGGGAGATATAGGAAGGATGTCCGAGGTAGGTTCTTTACTCAGAGAGTGGTTGGGGTGTGGAATGGACTGCCTGCAGTGATAGTGGAGTCAGACACTTTAGGAACATTTAAGCGGTTATTGGATAGGCACATGGAGCACACCAGTATGATAGGGAGTGGGATAGCTTGATCTTGGTTTCAGATAAAGTTCGGCACAACATCGTGGGCCGAAGGGCCTGTTCTGTGCTGTACTGTTCTATGTTCTATTTGAAATTTCTGATACATTTTCAGCGTGAAGTAATGTGTCCCTTCGCTCTGCAGGTAATCTCTGTGTTCACTCCGTGATGATACATTCCCAAAGACATTCATATGTACCCTTTGGTATCCCCTGTGGGATACTGACATTGCAAAATCGCTCATCTTCGAGGTTCTTCAAATTAACAAACACTTGACGGCATGGATTGAGGTTGTAGAATATATTTATTTCTGAGATTGAATTGCTGCCAATCAAAGAATGGACAATGCTGATCACACTGATTAGTTTGTAACATTCGAGGCTATGTTACCCACCGAAGGTATTGTCATCTAAAACACAACTCTCAAGATCCCATGTTGCCTCAGCTTTATCTTTCACCCGTCTGTGACCTTTCAATGATTCAATTCCAAATGTTAGATTGTCTCTCCGGGCTGTTCCACTCTCTCCTGAGATAAAGTTACCCTCTTTAACTCTGGGTATACACTGAATCCATTCAGGTCCTATAATTGTGACTCCAATTTCAGATTTAATCTGCAGTAAATTCAAAAACGTGGACCACAGCAACTGAATCTATCCCCTCCAGCTCAATGTTTCCCAGCAGCCCAGATGAGACGTCCCGAACCGGAGCACCGGGGAGGGGGAGGTGTCGTCCTGTTTTTGAAGATGAAATCTGGATGGTTTGGTGACCAAGGAGGCTGTGGGCTGGTTTTTTGAACCTGCTTTTACTATTTGGGCCGCTCTTTCTGCCAGGCCGTTGGATGATGGGTAATATGACACTGCCCTAACGTGTCAAATTCTGTCCAACTTCATCGAATGCACAAATTCCTGGCTGATGAAGGGTGGTCCATTTTCAGAAACTAACATTTCCGGGATCCCGGGTGTCATGAAAGAGGTGTGAAGTTTCTCCACTCTTGTCCTTGTGTTTGAGTAACTCACCCTGTGTACGGCCATCCATTTTGAATCAGCATCTACCATTACCAGGAACATCGACCCCATGAACGGACCGGCACTCTCCGTGTGCAGCCACGTCTCTGGCCGTCCTGGCCATTCCCAAGTGTGAAGTGTAGTGGCTGGTGATAGTTCTGCCCTTGTTGATATTGCCAACACTGACCCACGGGCAAATATCCATCCCCATACCTGGACACCAACAGGGCAACTTGGAGGATCTTCAGTTTGCCACTCCTGGGTGGCCATGGTAAAGTTCACCATGGGATGGTGACCCTGGCTCAGGATGACACTTGAACCCCATAGGCGTGTGCCATCTTCCACTGTCAGCTGCTATCTGCCACTCCAATATGGGTGTAATTCAGGCTGTAATGGCCTTTTGGATTCCCCCATCACCACTAGCTGCTTTAATTCATTCAGGAATGGGGAATTTTGCCTCCACAGCCGAATATTATTGGCAGCCACTGGGAGAGTTTTGAAAAAGTTCATGATTACTATCTTTTCCATTGTGGGTACGACAAGTGTCTGTTAATCGTAGCCAACTCAACGCATCGGCGTGAGTGACTCAGCCTCCTGGATAATGGTAGGCGGACAGTAATAAAGCCCACAGCTGGATATGGGCCAATGTTATGGGCTGCACCGCCATGCAGGTTCTTCTGGAATTTCATTCCCCGAACTGTCACCATTGACGAGGTGTCACAGTGGGTAGCGCTGCTGCTTCATAGCGCCAGAGACCTGGGTTCAGTTCCTGGCTTGGGTCAATGTCTGTGCGGAGTCTGCACATTCTCTCAGTATCTGCATGGGTTTAATCTGGTTTCTCCGGTTTTCTCCCGCAGTCTGAAAGACGTTGCTGGTTCGATGCGTTGGCCAAGCTCAATTCTCCCTCAGTGTTACCCGGACAGGCACCAGTGTGTGGCGACGAGGCGATTTTCACATTAACTTCATTGCAGTGTTAATGTAAGCCTCCGTTTGACACTTTATAAATGTTAAACTTCCTCTGAGCATGAATGGTTGAATATCGCTCGGAAACCTAATCTCGCTGTCAGTATAAGTGCACGTGAATAAGTTCATAATTGGAAACAAGAATCCTCCTGCCAGCTTTGAGGTTAAGTCCTCAATCAGAGGGATTGGGTATTTATCCAGCTGTGAGAAACAGTTTACCGTTTGTTTAAAATTTCCCAGTACAAAGTATTTGTATTCACTCTTGGGACTTGGGTGTCACTGGCCGGCCAGCATTTATTGCCCATCCCTAGTTGCCCATGTTCAGAGGACAATTAAGTGTCAACCACTTTGAGTCACATTTAGTCCTGACCACATAAGGACGACAGATTTCCTTCCCTGGGACATTGGTGAACCAGATGGGTTTTTCCGAAAATCGACACTGGTATTATGGTCACCAGCTGATTCTGAATTACAGATATATTTATTCAAATTCCACCATCTGCTGTGACGGGATTCGAACCCGGGAGCACAGAACTTTAACTGAGTTTCTGTATTAATAGTCCAATGATAAAACCACCAGTCCATCACATCCACACCCAGAGTGTACACACCCTGAGTTCCGGTAACCGAGACACACCATATTATATACGTCTGCAGGGCTCCCGGATTGGACAGCATTAACTGTCTCAATCAGGGAGCTCATATTCCAATAACTCCACCTGATGGTTATCGTTAAAGTCATTAAGTATGTCTCTCTCTCTCTGGCTCTTTCTGTCTTTCTGTGCATGCCTCTCTCTGTATCTCTCTCTCTCTCTCTGTATATATATATATATATCTCTGCCTGTTTCTCTGTGTCTCTTACTGTCTCTCTGCATCTCCCTCATTCACCTTCTCTCTACACTCTTCCTCTGTGTCTCCTCCCCCCTCAGTCTCACTCTCCTTCTCCCTCTCCTTCTCTGTCGCCCTTTTCTTATTTCTCTGTCTTTCTCTCTCTCTCTACCTCGCTCTGTCTTTTGCTCTTGCTGTGTCCATTGTACTCATTCAGTCTCACTGTTTCAAATTCACTGACGCTCTCTGTCTCTGTCTCTGTTTCTCTCTGCCTCCCTTTCTGTCTCCCTTTCCGTCTTAGTCTCCCTCTCTCATTACATTCTGCCATCTGTCTCCCTCTGTCTCCCTTTCTCATTCTCTGTCCAACTCCCTCCCCATTTCCCCCAATCTCTATCCCTGTTTTTCTCACTCTGAGAGTCCCTATCTGTCTCTGTCCTTTTTCTTTCTCTCTCTCTGTTTCTCTACCTGTATCTGTTAGAAACTCTTTCAAACTGTGTCACGCTCCATGTATTTGTACCCGTCCCTCTCTCTGTCAACCTCCGTCTCTCTATCACTCCCGGTTTTGCTCTCACTGCCCTCTCTCTCTCTTTATCTGTCAGTCTCTCTGTCTCTGTGAGGCTGTTTGTTATTTATAGTTTGAAAGTCCAATATAAAGAGTCAGGGGTCTTGTAGTTGTAGTTTCCTCTCAGTGTCTAATGAGTTGAAGAATTGAAGTAAGGGGATATTTCAGCAGATTTATTAGCTGCTGCCTGAAGTGAGTCTGTGTCACAGCATAAATGGCAGTGTTTGTACAACAACTTGTGAGTTGCAGCATGAAGGCCAATTCCAGAACAAAATAATCTAACCATACCGACCGATAGCCCAAAGAATACATCCGACGCCATATTGAAAAAAACATTAATGTCGACCATAAGAGGATGAAATTGGCTGAGATAACAAACAGTAAAATGATGGATTTCCTGCGACTCTCCATCTCTGGGTCTCTGGGATTCTCCCCACTGCTGTGAGCCCGGAGTCTCCTGCGGGCTCTGCTGCTCATTAAAATGTGTCTGACGGTGAAAATGTTGAGCAGCAGAATCAGGACGAACGGGACAGTCGGGGTTAGAATGTTGTGGAGGAACTCGATTGTTCCCCAGGCCGGAGAGAACAGAACATCCACTGTGACCTCACAAAACCAGGGGACGTTCCCCAGCAGATATGTATTTAATAACATAAAATACCAGAAGATGTTCTTTAAACAGCTCAGCACCGTCACTGTTCCCAGAACCACAGCCGCCGATTTCTCACTGCAATATTTACTCTTCAGCTTGGGGCAGCAAATGGCCACAAATCGATCAAAGGTGAAAGTGACGGTGAACCAGACAGAACAGTCAGTGGCTGCATAAAGCAGGACGGCGTGGATGTTACACACGGGGACCCAGTACAGGAAAACAAACTGTTCCCAATAAAGAATGGGAATGTGTCTGAATATCAGGTCGAGGATAACGACCAGCAGATCCCCCGCTGACATGGCCACCAGGTAACGAGTCACACATTTGGACAGACCACAGTTTCTGCTCATCAGTGTCACAATTGTGATCATGTTCACTGTCAGGAAGGGAAATAAAGAATAAAATTAGACAGGATTCAGGGAAAGAAGTTACCATTTAGACTGAGGATGGGTTGAAATAAAAAAGAATGTACACACATAAAATCATTGAAATCTGTTTTTAAAAATCCAACAAGTCTTTTGCAGTGTGAGAGGAAAGTGGAGCATCCGGAGGAAACCCACACAGACACGGGGAGAAGGTCCAAACTCCACACAGACAGTGACCCATGCCGGGAATTGAACCCAGGTCCCTGACGCTGTGAGTCAGCAGTGCGAACCACTGTGTCACCGTGCTGCTCCATGGTAGCAACACAGTGGTATACATTTGGGAGAGAGCTTTCCGGAGAGTCCACAACATTGACCCTCACTCAGCTCCAAGGATGAGGGAGTAAACCCTGACAGAAAATCCAGACTGGAGTCCTGTAGATGGTAATCTGTCGTCTCTCAGACAGTTTACTGACAACCCCTGCAACAGAGCTGGGACCAAAGAGGGCTGGTTTGACCCTTGCCTCTGGACAACACTAACAATTGGCAGAGGGAGATCCTGATGCCTTGACAGCACAGAATCTCTATTATATTTACACAGAACTGTACCCTGGAGAGGAGATCACAGCATTGTGGCCACTGTTAGCGTAACACAGGAAAAAATAGTAATCTCACACTCGATTGGCACAGAACACAACTTCCAGTGTTTGCTTTCAAGAGTGGGAGAAAGCTTCAGGGTTCAGCGAATCGCTATCGTCCATAATACTCAGTGCGATTACTGCTGTCCCACGTTGGTCTACTGGACCAGTGCAGCTGCATGAGTCCTCTCTCGGCAGGAAGGTTGCCAATCTATGCACCAGGTAAAACTCAAAGGCCAGCACCGACATCCACAACAGGTCCACAATGCCATCTCCCTGGCCCGACAGTGAACCCTGGAACACAGACTCTTGTTTATCAACTACAGCTCAGCCTGCAACACCATTAGTCCTACGAAACTCATGTCCAAAGTACGTGGCCCTGGGCTTGGCTCCTGCCTCTGCAATTCGATCCTGAACTTCCTAATCCATCGACAGCAAAATTAAGGACAGTCAACAACATCTCCTTCACAAACATCCTGAACAGCGGTGCCCCGTAAGGCTGCGTCCTCAACCCCTTACTATACTCCTTATACACTGGTGACTGTGTGGCCAAATTCCCCTCCAACTCGATTTACAAGTTTGCTGATGACACCTGCAGTGGGTCGGAGGAAGAGACAGAGAATCTGGTGAACTGGGGCGACAACAATAATCTCTTCCTCAATGTCAACAAAGCAAATCGACTTCTGGAAGCCAAGTGGAGTACATGCCCCTATCTACATCAATGGGATGAAGTTGAAATACAAGAACAAAACAAAGAACAAAGAACAATACAGCACAGAAATAGTCGAGAGCTTCACGTTTTAGCGTCCACATCACGAAAAACCTTTCCTGGTTCCTCCATGACGTCCCTGTAATTAAAAACGTCTCCGAACGCCTCTATTTTCTCAGAGGTTTACAGACATTTGGCATGTCAGCTGCGACTCTCATCAACTTTTACAGATGCACCATAAGTTTCATTCTAGCTTGGTATGGCTCCTGCTCTGTCCAAGACTACAAGAAACTTCAAAGCTTGGTGGATGCAGATCAGTCCATCACTCAAACCAACCTCCCACTCATTAACTCTGTCTAAACCTCCCGTTGCCTTGCAAAAGCAACCAGCCAAATTCAGGAATAGCGCACCACGGACATAAACTCTTCCCACTTGTTCCATCAGAGAAAAAGATAAAGAATGTGTGAGGACATGGACCAACCGACTCATAGAATCATAGAAACACTACAGTGCAGAAGGGGGCCATTTGACCCATCGAGTCTACACCGACAACAATCCCACCCAGGCCCTATCCCCAAAGTCCCACATATGTACCCTTCTAATCCCCCAAACATACGTATCCCAGGACGCTAATGGGCAGTTAACATGGCCAATCAACCTAAACTGCACATTTTGGACTGTGGGTCAAAACCGCAGCAGCCGGAGCAAACCCATGCAGCTACGGGTAGGATGTGCAAATTCCACACAGACAGTGTTCCAAGCCAGGAATCGAACTCAGGTTCCTGTGAGACAGCAGCGCTAACCATTGTGCCACCATGCTGCCGACTCAGGAACAGCTTCTCTGCTGCCACCAGACGTTTGAATGGACCCAGATTGCATTAAGATGATCATTTACTACATCCTAGCTATGACTGCAACATTACATGGAATTTAAAGCAGACAAGTGTGAGATATTGCACTTTGGAAGGACAAATCAAAGTAGAACGTACAGGGTAAATGGTAGGACTCTGAAGAGTGCAGTTGAACAGACGGATCTGGGAATACAAGTACAGAATTCCCTAAAAGTGACGTCACAGGTGGATAGGGTCGTAAAGAGTGCCTTTGGTACATTGGCCTTTATAAATCGGAGTATCGAGTATAAAAGTTGGAGTGTTATTGTAAGGTTATATAAGGCATTGGTGAGGCCGAATTTGGAGTATTGTGTACAGTTTTGGTCACCTAGTTACAGGAAGGATGTAAATAAGATTGAAAGAGTGCAGAGAAGGTTCACAAGGATGTTGCCGGGACTTGAGAAGCTGAGTTACAGAGAGAGATTGAATTGGTTGGGACTTTATTCCCTGGAGCGTCGAAGATTGAGGGGAGATTTGATAGAGGTGTATTAGATTTTGATGGGTATAGATAGAGTGAATGCAAGCAAGCTTTTTCCGCTGAGGCTCGGGGAGAAAAAAACCAGAGGGCATGGGTTAAGGGTGAAAGGAGAAAAGTTTAAAGGGAATATTAGGGGGGCTTCTTCACGCAGAGAGTGGTGGGAGTTTGGAATGAGCTGCCGGATAAAGTGGTAAATAAAGTGGTAAACTTTTAACTTTTAAGAAAAACTTGGACGGGTTCATGGATGAGAGGGGTGTGGAGGGATATGGTCCACGTGCAGGTCAGTGGGACTCGGCATAAAATGGTTCGGCACAGACAAGAAGGGCCAAAAGGCCTGTTTCTGAGCTGTAATTTTCTATGGTTCTATGACATTCTGCCCTCTCTCCTTCTCTATGTACAGTATGCTTTGTCTGTATGGCACTCAAGCAACAACACTTTTCACTGTATATCCAATGTTCTGAAATGCATCAAAAGGTTAGTCATGGCATGGATCAGTTCCGGCCTCCCAGATTGCCTGGATACACTACAGTTCACCTACCTCCCCAACAGGTCCACAGACACCATCTCCCTGGCCCAACACTGAACTCTGTAACACTGTAACCCTGAACATAGAGAAGGAGAGAGTGCAGAATGTAATGTTGGACTCAGAGCGAGGGTATAGAATAAGATCATCTGAATGCGATGTGGGCCCATTAAAACGTTAGATGGCAGCAGAGAAGAAGCTGTTCTTGAGTCGGCAGCATGGTGGCACAATGGTTAGCACTGCTGTCTCACAGGGACCTGAGTTCGATTCCCGGCTTGGATCACATATTTATTATCTGTGAAAATAATAAACCAATTCAAATCAAATCAAATCAGTCTTTCACACCTCAAGCTGAAACATCAGCACGATGTGCCCTGACCTTACCAATCAACTTATGCAGGTTGATGATGTACACGGGACGGCTGTGATCGAGACTGAATTTACAAGGCTGAATGTGGACATTGGGGAGCTGCGAGAAACTGGACTTGCTCACAGTGGATTCTTTCCAGAGGAACACCACACGTTCTTGTAATAGGAGAAATCCCAACAGGCGAGATGTGAGAATGGAACAAAGTAAAACAAAAAGCTTCACTGGTGCTGATGGAATCCCAGGAATTGAAATGGGATCCCTGATGCTGTGAGGCAGCAGTGCTAACCACTGTGCCATACTGCGATCCTGCAAGGTGCCCTGCAGATATCCAAGATCACGGCCAGGCCACCACCATCACCATATCCGTAGTAGGGAAATGATTGAAAAACAATCTGAGGGACAGAATTAATCTCCACTTCGAGAGGTAAGGATTGATGAGCAATAGTCAGCATGCCTTTGACAGGGGGAGATCATGTCTAACAATTCGCTGGAATATATTGAGGAGGTGACTGGATGAGGAGATGAGGGAAGTGCAGTCGATGTCGTCGACGTGTTCTTCAGAAGAGCTTTTGACAACGATGGGAGACTGAACAAGGAAGTGATTCCGATTGGAACCAGGTCAATTTGGTAAATTATATTCAAAATGGCTGAGTGGCAGAGGGTGATGGTGGAAGGTTGTTTTTGTGACTGCAAGCCTGTGTTCAGTGGGGTTCCACAGCGATCGATGCTGGGTCCCTTGCTGTTTGTAGTGTACATTGATGGTCGAGACATGAATGTGTGAGGTGTGATCGGTAAGTTTGCAGGTGATACAAAAATTGGTGGTGTGGTAAATATTGAGGAGGAAAGCCTTAGATTACAGGAATCATAGAATCCTACAGTGCAGAAGGAGGCCATTCAGCCCATCGAGTCTGCACTGAGCACAATCCCACCCAGGCGATATCCCCTGAACCCCATGCATTTACCCAAGCAATTCTCCCTGACAGTAAGTCCAGTATATCCTGGCCAATCCACCTAACCCACAAGTCTTCCGACTGTGGGCGGAAACTGGAGCACCCAGAGGAAACCCATGCAGTCACGGGGAGAATGTGCAAACTCCACACAAATGTGGTCCAAGCCAGAAATGGAACACACGTCCCTGGCGCTGTGGGGCAGCAGTGCTAACCACTGTGCCACCGTGCTGAGGAAACTGAAAGGCTGGGCAAATGGGCAAATGTAATTTACACCTGACGAATGTGAGGCCATGCATTTGGGACGACTATCCGGGCAAGGAAATGCACCATGTCCGGTCGAGTCTGAGGAAGTGCAGAGGACCAGAATGAATTTGGGGTGCATGTATGTGGATCCCTAAAAGCAGCAAGACAGGTAGATGAGGTGGTTAAGACGGCATGTAGGATACTTGCCTTTAGCAGCCGCAGCATAGACTATAAGAGCTGGGAGGTGATGATGGAAGTTTATAAAATGCTGGTTGGACCAGAGCAAGAGAACTGTGCACAGCTCTGGTCATCACACTACAGGAAGGATGTGATTACACTGGAGACGGTGGAGAGGAGATTCACCAGGATGCTGCCTGGGCTGGAGAGTTTCAGCTATGAGGAGAGGCTGGTTAGGCTGGGTTTTTTACCTTAGAGTTGAGACGGCTGGAGGTGGAGTGGGTGTAGTGGGTGGTGATGGGGAATGCTCTCAGGTGGGGGCCGGGTGGGGGTGGGGGACTGAGTGATATGAACAAAATTATGTGGCACATAGATAGGAAGAAACCTTTTCCCTTTAGTAGAGGTGTCAAGAACCAGAGGGACGTGGATTTAAGGTAAAGGGCAGATTTTTGTGTGGATTTGAGGGAAAATGTTTCCATCCACAGAGTGTTGGGATCTGCAGCTCACGGCCTGAAAGGATGGGAGAAGCGGGAACAACCACAAGAGGCATTTAGATCAGCAACTCAAACGCCAGAGCATATAATTATTAAACTAGAAAGAGGGCAGGAAAGATTTACTAGGATGCCACTGGGACTTGATGGATTGAGTTATAAGGAGAGGCTGCACAGACTGGAACTTTTTCCCCTGGAGCGTAGGAGGCAGAGGGGTGATCTTATAGAGGTCTATAAAATAATGAGTGGCACAGATCAGCTAGATAGTCAATATCTTTTCCCAAAGGTTGAGGAGTCTAAAACTAGAGGGCACAGGTTTAAGGTGAGAGGGGAGCGATACAAAAGGGACCAGAGGGGCAATGTTTTCACACAGAGGGCGGTGAGTGTCTGGAACGAGCTGCCAGAGGCAGTAGTAGAGGCGGGTACAATTTTATTTTTTAAAAAGCGTTTAGATAGTTAAATGGGTACGATGGGTATCGAGGGATATGGGGCAAATGTGGGCAATTGGGATTAGTTTAATGGTTTAAAAAGAAAGGGCGGCATGCACAAGATGGGCCGAAGGACCTGTTTCCATTCTGTAAACTCTATGACAAGGCTGTGGATCGAGTCCTGGAAAATGGGATTGGATTGGATAGGTGTTTGATGACCAGTTCAGACCTAATGGCCGAATGGCCTCATTTCGTGCTGTTAAAACTCGATGGCTGTTAGACCACCCTCAGCAGTGGCCCCATCACTTGCAGCTCTCACAGCGCTGGCGGGGATACCGACCACCTCCCAAACCTATCTGGTTGCAAATGCGCAATTGCAGCCAGCAGTGAGCTGCCTGGTCTGAGAGAGACATCTGTCAGCTCTCTGCTGCTGCAGCTCGCTTCAACACAGCAGCTGCCCCCAGGTAGTCCGGGGGTCCTCAGCTCTTTCTGAGCAGCCCCCGATCAGAAAAAGACCCAGCCCCCTCCCCAGCACCTGGACCAATCACCGCCCCTTCCCCCACACCAATTCCATGCAGAGTGTCAGCAGGGCACCTCTCCCTAACCCACTGTGCATGCAGAGAGGCAGCGAGACCCCTCCCTAACTCACTGTGCATGCAGAGAGGCAGCGAGACCCCCTCCCTACCCCACTGTGCATGCAGAGAGGCAGCGAGACCCCTCCTTACCCCACTGTGCATGCAGAGAGGCAGCGACACCCCCACCCTACCCCACTGTGCATGCAGAGAGGCAGCGAGACCCCCTCCCTACTCCACTGTGCATGCAGAGTGGACGCGAGACACCCTCCCTACCCCACTGGTTATGCAGAGAGGCAGCAGGTCCCCCTCCTTACCCCACTGTGTATGCAGAGAGGCAGCGGGACCCACTCCCTACCACATTGTCCATGCAGAGAGGCAGCGAGACCCCTCCCTACCCCACTGTGCATGCAGAGAGGCAGCGAGAACCCCTCCCTAACCCACTGTGCATGCAGAGAGGCAACGAGACCCCCGCCCTACACCACTGTGCATGCAGAGAGGCAACGAGACCCCCTCCCTACCCCACTGTGCATGCAGAGAGGCAGCGAGACCCCCTCCCTACCCCACTGTGCATGCAGAGAGGCAGCGAAACCCGCTCCCTACCCGACTGTCCATGCAGAGAGGCAGTGATGCCCCCCTTCCTACCAACACCAATCACGTGCAGAGTGGCAGCGGGGACCACCCCACCCCACAGACAGCGGGCAGAGTGGTAACGGGACCCTCTCCGACCCAGCAACTACGTTCAGTGTAGGCCCTGCTACCTTCAGGCTCCGCCCCTGTAGACCCCACCACCTCATGCCCCATTCCCTGGTACTGCCAGGTGGGCATTGCCCAAGGGGCACCTACTTTTGCCCTCGACCTTGCCCGGTGCCCTCAACGGCCTTCAGTTCTCCCGGCGAGGTCATCATGACTCGTCCTCATACATGTGGCCAGCTGTTTTCCTCACCAGACGCAACCTCTCCCGGTGAGGCTGCAAAGGCAAGTGTGGCGCACAATTCCATCCCAGGCTCGCTAATTTCATTTAAATTTGTTTTAAAATAAATTGAAATAATTTATTCAGCCTCTTGCCGGAAATGGGCAGGAGACTGAATCCGCTGTTTATCCATTGCCGGTGAAGGTTGCAAGAGGTGAGAAATGGGACGTGGACCTGAGTTCCAGGCTGTCACGCGGTTTTACTTGATCACCCCACCATCAATGGACAGGGAGTAGCTGTTATCCTGCCGCCCCCCCCCCCCCCCGACCGTGTGTATGTTGCGTGTGTCTATATTGTCTGTACCAGTATGCATGTGTGTGTGTGCGTGTTTGTGTGTGAGCAACAGAGTACCTGACGAGTGTTCCAAAGTGTACGTTATCTGTAGTGTTGCAGCAATTTTGGTTCTTGAATTTGTGTGTGAGTGGGAGTAAGTGTCTAAATCTGATTGCTTCTATCAACAAATGTGTGTATTAATGTATGTGTGTTTGGGTGTGTCTGTGTGTTTGTGTTCCTGTTGCTCTCGGAGAGCTTGTGGTGGCACAGGAGATAGCGTTGCTGCCTCACAGCACCAGAGGTCCTGGTTCAATTGCAGGTTTGGCCACTGTCTGTGCAGATTCTGCATGTTCTCCCCATGTCTGCGTGGGTTTCCTCTGGGTGCTCCAGTTTCCTCCCACTATCTGAAAGTTGTGCTGGTTGGGTGCATTGGCCGTGCTAAATTTTCCCTCAGTGTACTTGAACAGGCGCTGGAGTGTGGTGACTCGGGGATTTTTATAGTAACTTCATTGCAATGTTAATGTTCGCATACTTGTGACACTGATGAATAAATTTCAAATTTAATGAAATATGTTTTCTCTCTCTGAGATCCTGCTGTACAGATATGACCAATAAAATTGATTCTGCGGCCTGGTGATTGGGTGGGTGAACCGGTGTTATATGCAGAGAGTGAAAAGGATTCTGTCTCAATATTTTACACACGGTGGAATAGTGTTTGAGGTCACATGTCGATGGAAAGTCACAGCACTCAGAAGACATCCCAGCCCATAGACCCTGAGACAATTGTCAGTGGCTAAAGAATTAACAACCGGATTCAGAGATTCAACAAGAGCAGCAAACCCAGTACAGGAAATGACAAGAAAATCAATACAGTTAAACAGCCTTTCTAGAATTAGGAACTGGACACCGGGGACGGGACTTTCCAACCTCACTCTTCCCCAAGCTCCAAAATCCCACCCGTGTTCAACAGACCTTCCCATTCTCCGCCCCTCGCCTGCTGCGATTCCCGTGGCGGTCGGGCCGGTACTTTTCCAGCCAGAGACTTACCCAGAACACCAACAATCGCCAGGAGGGGATAGTAAATACATTGAATCACCCTCAGTAGATATTCAATCAGAACAGCTGATGGTATCCACCAATAATCAGCAGTAAACTGAGAAATCCAATAGAATAAACTCCTGTCCTTGGGTGGAACATTCCGGTTCATTGTTCCCAGATTCCGATCCATTGTTGTAACATTCCAATCCATTGTTCCCAGATTCTGATCTCTCCTCTCCCTCCCTCTCTCTCCACAGCCGCTGATCTCTGTTGGTGTCGGAGTTGCCGCTCCCGCTGACTCAATGGGACAACACATTGAACGGAATCCCTTATTAATAGAAGAGGGGAATCCCTCCAGGCACACTAATCAGATCCATGGAGACTCACATCAATTCCAGTCACTAAACAAACAGCTTCACTTAACCCCCTTCAATCCAACACTTTTTATCCCCAACGTAAAACAGTTACAGCCTCGATGGGGTGTTGAGGTTCAGGGAGGTATGGAAAGTTGGAAATAATGTAGGGTCAATATTAATTCGATACAGCAGAGATCACTCTGCTCGTGTTAATTTCGAGACGACGAGAATACAAAAGCAGGGGTGTACTGCTGAGGGTTTTAAGACACTGGTCTGACCGCATTCACAATATTGTCAGCAATTATGGTCCCCGTATCTAAGGAAGGATGTGCTGGCCTTGGAGAGGGTTCAGAGCAGGTTCACAAGAATGATCCGGGGAATGAAAGACTTGACGCATGAGGAGCGTCTGAGGACTGGGGGTCCACACTCGATGCAGTTTGGAAGTATGAGGAAGGGGATAACATTGAAACTTACAGAATAATGAAAGGCCTGGATAGAGTGCACTTGGGGAAGATGTTTCCATTAGTTGGGGAGACTTGGACCCGAGGGCACAGACTCAGAGGAAAGGGATGGCCCTTTAGAAATGTGATGTGGAGATGGCGGTGTTGGACTGGGGTGTGCGCAGTAAGAAGTCTCACAACACCAGTTTCCCACTCACCTGATGAAGGAGCAGCGTTCCGAAAGCTCGTGATTCGAAATAAAGCTGTGGGACTTTAACCTGCTGTTGTGAGACTTCTTACTTCAGAACTGAGACGAGGAGGAATTTCTTCAGCCAGAAGGTGGTGAATCTGTGGAATTCATTGCCACACAAGGCTGTGGAGGCCAGATCATTGACGGTATTTAATAAAGAGATAAATAGGTTCTTGACTGGTACACGATCAAGGGTTACGGGGAGAAAGCAGGAGAATGGGTTTGAGAAACTTATCAGCCAGAATTGAATGGTGGAGCCGGCTCGACGGGCCCAATGGCCTCATTCTGCTCTTATATCTTATTGTCTTCTGGGTATCATGGTCGTGGTTTTTAGATGACGTTAACGTCAATCAGGGTTGATATAGTCTGCTTACTCCAGGTTGTAGCAGATCTTATGTACAGCTCATGGACAGAACAATCTTAGTATAGGACTTTACACGGATCAATCTCTCAGCATTACGTACAGTACAGTCTTAGCTCGAGTCATCAGATAGAACTATCTCTCAGTGTTATGTACAGTACAATCTGAGGCTTCAGATAGAACTATCTCTCAGTGTTATGTACAGTACAATCTGAGGCTTCAGATAGAACTATCTCTCAGGGTTACGTCCAGTACAATCTGAGGCTTCAGATAGAACTATCTCTCAGTGTTATGTACAGTACAATCTGAGGCTTCAGATAGAACTATCTCTCAGTGTTATGTACAGTACAATCTGAGGCTTCAGATAGAACTATCTCTCAGTGTTATGTACAGTACAATCTGAGGCTTCAGATAGAACTATCTCTCAGTGTTACGTACAGTACAATCTGAGGCTTCAGATAGAACTATCTCTCAGTGTTATGTACAGTACAATCTGAGGCTTCAGATAGAACTATCTCTCAGTGTTATGTACAGTACAATCTGAGGCTTCAGATAGAACTATCTCTCTGTGTTACGTACAGTACAATCAGAGGCGTCAGATAGAACTATCTCTGTCTTACGTACAGTACAATCAGAGGCTTCAGATAGAACTATCTCTCAGTGTTATGTACAGTACAATCAGAGGCTTCAGTTAGAACTATCTCTCAGTGTTACGTACAGTACAATCTGAGGCTTCAGATAGAACTATCTCTCAGTGTTATGTACAGTACAATCTGAGGCTTCAGATAGAACTATCTCTCTATTACATACAGTACAACGTGAGGCTTCAGATAGAACTATCTCTCAGTGTTACATACAGTACAACGTGAGGCTTCAGATAGAACTATCTCTCAGTGTTATGTACAGTACAATCTGAGGCTTCAGATAGAACTATCTCTCTATTACATACAGTACAACGTGAGGCTTCAGATAGAACTATCTCTCAGTGTTATGTCCAGTACAATCAGAGGCTTCAGATAGAACTATCTCTCAGGGTTACGTCCAGTACAACCTGAGGCTTCAGATGTAACTATCTCTCAGTGTTATGTACAGTACAATCTGAGGCTTCAGATAGAACTATCTCTCAGTGTTACGTATTTTATTATTAAATTCATCATTTTATTGCCCAGAACTGAAGAGTCCCTTCTGCTGGATGAACATGGAATACCGAGGGGGGTGGGGTGTTTATTTGGGGTGGGGGTGAGGGTAGGGCGTGTGGGGCTGCCGCATACGGGGCACCGTCTGCACCTTTAAAATCAAATCCAAAGTTACAAGAGTTTTTTCCCCCTCCTAATGTTTTCATTGTAACTATGATCTGATGTCAGTGATTGCAATCAGTTTGTCAGATGGTCGCAGGCACAGCACAATTCTCCAGTAGAATAGGCCTTCTGGGCAATCGCCGGGTAAACCCTTAACTATCAGGGGCGCAACAAGTACGATAATACCCAGCCCCCCCCCCTTCCCAACCAAACAGCCCCCCCCCGCCCCCCCGACACCGCCCTCCAGCCCATGCTCCAATCCATTACTAATTAAAACTCTGTCTGTCTCCTCAAATTTACCATGTCCCAGCATCAACCGCACTCCGAGGTAATGAATTCCACAGATTCACCACCCATTGAGAGAAGTAATTTCTCCCCATGTCTGTTTTAAATCTGCTGCCCCTTTCCCGTAAGATGCCCTACATTGTTCTACACTGTGATTCCTGATAGGCTGCTTTATACCACTCCCACTACAGTGGCACAGTGGTTAGCACTGCTGCCTCACAGCGACAGGGACCTGGGTTCGATTCCCGGCTTGCCTCACTGCCTGTGTGGAGTCTGCACGTTCTCCCCGTGTCTGCATGAGTTTTCTTCGGGCGCTCCGGTTTCCTTCCAAAGTCCCATAGAAGTGCTGGTTAGATACATTGGCCATGCTAAATACTCCCTCAGTGTTAACCAAACAGGCGCCGGAGTGTAGCAACTGGGGGATTTTCACAGTAACTTCATTGCAGTGTTGATGTAAGCCTACTTGTGACACGAATAAATAACCTTTATACTTATTGACTGGTACTTGAGTGTTAAACCTCCCGATACAATCAGCACTTGTTTACACAGCAAAAACAATCCCATTCCAAGAGATACATGGGAGAGTGAACATCGAAGGGCCTGTTCCTCTGCAGCACTTTTCTTTGTTCTTACGGCATAAATATCTTTAAGCATGTTGATTTTGAAATAATTTTATCCAAGATTTAACATAAATCTGTCTTCTTCACATCAGGTTATGGATCTGACTGTTATGGTAAGAAAAACATCCTTCAGTTCAGTTCCTGTTATTCAACTCCTCCAAAACAGTCATGGGGGCGATGGGTTATTCACTCAGACATTTCCCTAAGATGCTTTTAATGTGATAATCCTTGGAAATTTAAACAGATAGTGAAAAAATCATGACAGTTCAATGAATCCGATCACATTGCAGAATGCCAAGACTAATATAACCTGCTGCCTGGCTAATTGGATTAGCTATGCTGCCTCACAGCACCAGGGACACAGGTTCGATTCCCGGCTTGGGTCACTGTCTGTGCGGAGTCTGCATGTTCTCCCCATGTCTGCGTGGGTTTCCTCCGGCTGCTCCGGTTTCCTCCCACAGTGTGAAAAACGTGCTGTTAGGTGGATTGGCAATGCTAAAGTGTCCTTAGTGTCCACAGATGTACTGGATAGGTGGATTGGCCATTCTACATTGCCCCTTCCTGTCCACAGATGTACTGGATTGTTGGACTGGCCATTCTCCATTGCCCCCTCGTGTCCACAGATGTACTGGATTGGTGGATTGGCCATTCTACATTGCCCCCTAGTGTCCACAGATGTGCGGATTAGGTGGATTGGCCATTCTACATTGCCCCTTAGTGTCCACAGATGTACTGGATAGGTGGATTGGCCATTCTACATTGCCCCTTAGTTTCCACAGATGTACTGGTTCGGTGAATTGGCCATTCTACATTGCCCCTCAGTGTCCACAGATGTACTGGATAAGTGGATTGGCCATTCCACATTACCCCTTCCTGTCCACAGATGTACTGGATTGCTGGACTGGCCATTCTACATTGCCCCCTCGTGTCCACAGATGTACTGGATTGGTGGATTGGCCATTCTACATTACCCCTTCCTGTCCACAGATGTACTGGATAGGTGGATTGGCCATTCTACATTGCACCTTAGTGTCCACAGTTGTGCGGTTAGGTGGACTGGCCATTCTACATTGCCCCCTAGTGTCCACAGATGTACTGGTTTGGTGGATTGGCCATTCTACATTGCCCCTTAGTGTCCACAGATGTACTGGTTCGGTGGATTGGCCATTCTACATTGCCCCTTACTGTCCACAGATGTGCGGATTAGGTGGATTGGCCATTCTACATTGCCCCTTAGTGTCCACAGATGAACTGGATAGGTGGATTGGCCATTCTACATTGCCCCTTAGTTTCCACAGATGTACTGGTTCGGTGAATTGGCCATTCTACATTGCCCCTCAGTGTCCACAGATGTGCGGGTTAGGTGGATTGGCCATTCTACATTGCCCCTTAGTGTCCACAGATGTACTGGTTTGGTGGATTGGCCATTCTACATTGCCCCTTAGTGTCCACAGATGTACTGGTTCGGTGGATTGGCCATTCTACATTGCTGTTTCCCCCCCCAGCTGTTTCCCCCCCCCAGCTGTTTCCCCCCCCAGCTGTTTCCCCCCCCCAGCTGTTTCCCCCCCCAGCTGTTTCCCCCCCAGCTGTTTCCCCCCCAGCTGTTTCCCCCCCAGCTGTTTCCCCCCCAGCTGTTTCCCCCCCCAGCTGTTTCCCCCCCCAGCTGTTTCCCCCCCCCAGCTGTTTCCCCCCCAGCTGTTTCCCCCCCCAGCTGTTTCTCCCCAGCTGTTCCCCCCCCCAGCTGTTATCCCCCCCCAGCTGTTACCCCCCCAGCTGTTACCCCCCCACAGCTGTTTCCCCCCCCCCGCTCTGCTTCCCCCCCCCGCTCTGCTTCCCCCCCCCGCTCTGCTTCCCCCCCCCGCTCTGCTTCCCCCCCCGCTCTGCTTCCCCCCCCCGCTCTGCTTCCCCCCCCCGCTCTGCTTCCCCCCCCGCTCTGCTTCCCCCCCCCCGCTCTGCTTCCCCCCCCCCGCTCTGCTTCCCCCCCCGCTCTGTTTCCCCCCCCCCGCTCTGTTTCCCCCTCTCAGACCCGCCCTGACCAATTCCTCTGAGACTCTCCAGTCCCACCAGGATTCCCCCCCCCCAAATCCCAGCCCTATCCATAGGGAGCCCCTCCCCAGCTCCTGAACTCCTGTCCCCACTCCCACCGACAGACCCAAACCCCACCCCCACCGACAGACCCAAACCCCACCCCCACCGACAGACCCAAACCCCACCCCCACCGACAGACCCAAACCCCACCCCCACCGACAGACCCAACCCCCACCGACAGACCCGAACCCCACCGACAGACCCAAACCCCACCTCCACCGACAGACCCAAACCCCACCCCCACCGACAGACCCAACCCCCACCCCCAGACCCAAAACCCCACCCCCACCGACAGACCCAAAACCCCACCCCCACCGACAGACCCAACCCCCACCCCCACCGACAGACCCAAACCCCACCCCCACCGACAGACCCAACCCCCACCCCCAGACCCAAAACCCCACCCCCACCGACAGACCCAAAACCCCACCCCCACCGACAGACCCAACCCCCACCCCCACCGACAGACCCAAACCCCACCCCCATCGACAGACCCAAACCCCACCCCCATCGACAGACCCAAACCCCACCCCCACCGACAGACCCGAACCCCACCCCCACCGACAGACCCAAACCCCACCCCCACCGACAGACCCAAACCCCACCCCCAGACCCAAACCCCACCCCCAGACCCAAACCCCACCCCCCCCGACAGACCCAAACCCCACTGACAGACCCAAACCCCACCAACCGACAGACCCAAACCCCACCCCCAGACCCAAACCCCACCCCCCCCGACAGACCCAAACCCCACTGACAGACCCAAACCCCACCAACAGACCCAAACCCCACCCCCACCGACAGACCCAAACCCCACCCCCAGACCCAACCTCCACCCCCACCGACAGACCCAACCCCCACCCCCACACCCCACCCCCACCGACATACCCAAACCCCACCCCCACCGACAGACCCAAAACCCCACCCCCACCGACAGACCCAAACCTCACCCCCACCGACAGACCCAAATCCCACCCCCACCCACAGACCCAAACCCCACCCCCACCGACAGACCCAACCCCCACCCCCAGACCCAAATCCCACCCCCACCAACAGACCCAAACCCCACCAACCGACCCAAACCCCACCAACCGACCCAAACCTCTCGGCCCCTCCCCCCGATCCTCTCTGCCCCTCCCCCCGATCCTCTCTGCCCCTCCCCCCGATCCTCTCTGCCCCTCCCCCCGATCCTCTCTGCCCCTCCCCCCGATCCTCTCTGCCCCTCCCCCCGATCCTCTCTGCCCCTCCCCCCGATCCTCTCTGCCCCTCCCCCCGATCCTCTCTGCCCCTCCCCCCGATCCTCTCTGCCCCTCCCCCCGATCCTCTCTGCCCAATCTTCTCCAATCCCACTCTAATCACCCCCCCACTCACTCTCTCTCAGGAACTCACCGCCAAAGCCCTCTGAGCCACTCCCAATCCTTCTCACCCCCCCGCCCTCAATCTCCACTAATTCCCCCCCAAAACTCCTCTTTCCCCCACCTGATTCCCTGTCCCTCTGCCCCATCTCCTTTCATCCGACTGTAAGCACCCCCAATCTCTCTGACACCCACCGCCAATCTGACTCTCAGCCCCCTGAATCCTCCAAGTTCCTGCCCCAATTCCTCAGCACCCCCCCCAAAGGCTCCCTCTGCCCCCCTGCCAAACCCAAGCCCCCCTGACGCCTGCACCCAATCCTTCCTCAGTCCTCCCCACCCCTGAATCCCTCTGAGTCACCCCCCCCCCGCTCCGAATTGCTCGACACCCCCCCAATTCTAACCCTGATGCAAGGCCCCACCCTAAATCCCTCTCTGAACTTCCCCCCTCCCAAATCCCTATAAATCCACCCCGCCCTCAATCCCTTTCCCTCCACCCCGACTCGCCCTCCCCTCCCGCTAACTCCCTCTCTGACTCCCTACCCCATCCAGACCCTCCCCAGATTCTGAGCCCCTGAGATTCCTCTAGAATCCCCCCTGAACGTCTCCTGAGATCGCCCCCACCCTCGCCACATTCCTCTGCCCCCGAATCCTGCTCCCTCTCCAATCCCACCCCTTCAATCTGTCTGAGCACCAAACCATGTCTTGTCATCCCCGTAAGCCCCCCAATCCTTCCTGTATCCCTCAGAACCCCAGAAATCCCCCTCTAAGCCCCCCCTTCCCGAATCCCCCTCAATTCCCCCCGATTCCCTCCCTCTCAGCCCCGCTAAATCCCAAATTCCCCATGAGACCCTTAAATACCCGAATCCCTCTAATTCCCGACCACAATCCCTGAGTCTCCCTCTCCACTCTCTCCCTTTAATCCCTCTCAATTCCCCCCCCCCCCACTCCAGCCAATTCTGTCGTCCCTCCTCACAATCCCTCTAAATCTCCCGATCCTTCCCTCTGAGCCCCGTACCCCGCTCCCCCCACTGCCCAAACCATCTTCAAAGCCCCCCAGCTGAATATCCCTCTAAGTTCCCCTCTTTCCCCCCGCCCCCCCTCTCAACCTGGCAAATTCCCACTCCCTCCCTGTGAACAGCCTCTGGACTGACAGATCCCCCCCTTTCTAATTAGTACCCCCCCCCACCGCGCGTCCATCCCCGTCCACCACCCCCCGGTAAACAGCTCCTGGTGGAGTTGGATGTGGAAACTCTGCCCATTTTAAACATTAACGTTCAAATGACTAATTCCCCTGACACTGAGCAGCCTGTGTTATAACATCCCCCACCCCCATCCTGTACAACAGACCCCCTGTCTGATTCTTCCCCCCCATCTCCATTGCCCCCTTTCTCTGATAACCCCTGACTCTGGTCAGCCTGTGTTATAATATTCCCCCCACTTGTACAACAGCCTCCCCCACCGGCCCCTTCCCTCTCTGTCTAATAGCCCCTGGCTCTGAACAAGCCCCTGTATTACACACTCCCCCCTTTCAGCAGTGCTGAATCCCTCTGAATTGCCCCCGATTCCCTCCCTCTGCGTTCCTGGGCCTTTGCTGCTTGTGAACAGCAAACCCGTGATCTGGCCCGTCCCCCACGAGAGAGAGAGAGATAGAGAGAGACAGAGAAGTAGAGATGGAGATAGAGAGAATGCTGCTGTAATTCAGACGGAATGATTCACAGAGAGGGGGAAGCAGAGATCAGAGAGATGGAGATGGGGAGGATGCGACTGTAATTCAGACTGATTCACAGAGAAGGAAGCAGAGATCAGAGAGAGGGGGAAGCAGATAGAGAGAGTGAAGGAGATAGAGAGAGATAAGAGACAAATAAAAGCAGAGTTAAAGTTAAAATTGTATTTGTTAATCACAAGTAGGCTTACATTAACACTGCAATGAAGTTATTGTGAAAAGATATAGAGATGGGGAGTGAGAGAGAATGCTGCTGTACTTCAGACAGAATGAGTCACAGAGAGGGAGCAGAGATAGACAGAGGGGGGAGCAGAGATAGAGAGAGAGAGACGGAGAGGAGGCTGCTGTGATTGAGATAAAATGATCCACAGAGAGAGAGAGAGATGTCCAGAGAGGCTGAGATACAAAGTGAGACGTCGAGATAAATAGAAAGTGGGGCTTTGGCAAGACAGAGTGACAAAGTTTCAGAGAGAGTGAAAGATAGAGAGAATGAGAGAAAAAGGGAAAGATGCTGCCATTGTGAGAGGCTGAGGTATAAAGGATGGGGAGAGACCGGGATTGGAAAGATGTGGAGAAACAGTTCTGAGGATGGGGGAGTTGCACAGACAGAGCTTCAGGGAGAGGGATTGAAATCTGTGGGATTACATTGGAGCAGGGATCACTGGGAATGCCCCCTCCCCCTGACACACAGACCACTAACCCTCAGTGTAAAAGCCCCACCAGTCTATCTGTGAATAAAAATGAACGACAAAGACACGGGGACTTTTATTAATATTTTTCTCTCTGGTTATAGCTCTTGTCCGAGGATTCCTCACGGCAAAACTATTCGCTCTCTGCATCGCCAAAGTTTCCAAAGGAATTCTCCTTGGAAGAGAGAAAGAGAAAATAAAGTGAAATTTGATTAAACACAAAACAAAAGCTGATTAAAAACAATAAAAGGCACAGCAAGATCCCAGGACTTGCTGAAATTCACAATCTCACTGGGGGGGGGGGTGGGGGAAACATTCATTTTCACCTCCTCATTATTAAACCCTGACAAAATGGGAACACGTTTCAAATGCAATGAACTTCCAACTGCCTCCTGACTGTCCCGATATTGAATTTATTAAACACGTCAAAGCATTCTGGGGGCTTTACTCCAGAGACAGGCCAGTGAATAAACACAGGAGGCCCCAATGAAGTTCCCACTTCTGTCAGTCACCTCTCTCCGCCCCCCCCCCCCCTCCCCCTCTGTTTCTCCCTCTCCGTCTCCTACACACTTCCCCCAGATCTATATCTGTCCAATACCCCGTCTCTGGATAACCTGTCCTGATCTCTGCTCTGTTTCTCTACCTCGAGGTGAAGCAGGATTGAAATGCTCTCTCTAAGTTTCTGTCTGACCGTTTAAAATAAAACTCACAATCAAAAGGGAAATGAGAGGGGGGCGGGGGGGCAGGAAAATCCACAATCCCACCCTGAAGCGGCTGCTTCACATTTTATTGAACCATTGAATTCAGCCACTTAAACCCTGTTGGGGAATTAAGCAAATGCAAAAGTGCTGCTGAGATTTAGGCCGTGAAGTGCGGCCTAGTCACAGAGGCTGCATTATTCCTCAGGTGGAAAGAACAAACCCCCCTCTCTCCCACCCCCCAGTTAAACAGAACAATCTTCTCCATCCACACCCACAAATCCCAGCGCCCTGTCTAAACACACAAGCAGGACTCTGGGATTGAGAACAAGCCTTTCCCCCAGGCTCAGGAATTTGAATTTCAGCTCCCTCTCCCTCCTGAGTGCTTCACAGTGAGAGGGAGAGAGACTGGGAATGCTGCAATCAGGATCCCACAGGGAGTCCCACACTGCAGGAGGACACCTCCCCCCCCCCCCAGAGCCTCTGTCTCTATCCCCCTACCCCCCTCCACTGAGCACCCAACACTCCCCACCCCTTCTCTGTTCACCCTGTTTCTCTCTCTCTACCCCACCCTCCTTCCCCTCCATCTTTTTATGTTTAAAGCATGGGGCTCTGTCATAGTGTGAGGAATATGGGGCAGGGGGACGGGGCAGGGGGACGGAGCATGAGTGCACAGCAAGATCCCACACACACACAGCTTGAACACGGCCAGATACAAAGTGATTTTGAAGTGAGGATTGGGGTAAAGTGAGTGGGAAATGAGGGAACCACACGTCTCCCTCTCTTTCCCCTCCATCTCTCCCCCACCGCAAATGAAAATAATAAGTCACTCCAGCATTGGTGCTGTTTGTACATTCGATCTGAACAGGGAACCTTCCACTTCGAGCAGAGTCACACCCTTCTCCCATTCCCTCTGTCTCTCGCTGTTTCTCTCTTTCTCTGCCTCTATCTCTGAACCTGTCCAGCCCCCTCTGTGTCTCTTTTGCTTTCCCCCCAGATCTATATATATATCCAATACCCCATCTTTGCCCCGGTCTCTCTTACTCTGGATAATCTGTCCTGATCTCTGCTCTGTTTCTCCGTCTGGGGATGAATGGGGATTAAAATGCTCTCTCTGATAAGTTTCTGTCTGACCATTTCAAATAATGACGTGTTGTGAGCCACGTTTGCTATTTCTCAGTGATTTCCATGGGGAAATGGGGAGGGAAGCTCCTGCAAAGCCACATCTCTCTCTCACTGCAATGTGGCAGCAGCCACATTCCAATATCTTTATATTGGGAAAAAATCTATTCAAACACAACAGCACAGATTCAGCCTCAGTCACACAGCCGCTGGTTACAAATCCCACCTTCTGGGAGGGTGTGAGTGAGGGTCTTTTCCCCAGAGACTGGGGAGCTGGGCTGTGAGTGCAGAGCAGAGGACCCACCCCTAACCCACCCCCCCCTCCAGTGTGTCTCCTCTCCCTGCCCCTCTGCCTTTGATCTCCCTCTGTTACCCTCCCTTTCTCTCTCTCTCCCTCCCTGATAACTCACAATCAAAGGAGAAAGATGGGAGAGAGAGAGAGATAGCAGGAAAACCCACAATCACATCCCCAATCCGATGGAATAAAGCGGCTGCTGCAGGTTTTATTCGGCTGCTTTTCTCTCTCTCTCTGTCTGTCTCTCCTTCCCCCACTCCCTGTCTTTCTCTGTCTCTGTCTGTCTTTCCCTCCCTCCCTGTCTCTCTCTTTCTCTCTCTCTGTCTTTCCCTCCCTGAAATTAAATCAAAAAAATTCACATTGGTGTTTTCCATCACATTTTATTGAAAGATGAAATATAGACAGGAATGTCTGGGGAGAGAGAGAGGGGAGGGGTGCTGGGATTGGTAAGAACGCTGGAGAGACAGAGACAGGGAAATTATGAACGCCCCCCCATCCAAATAGAAATTCCTGGGAAAAGAGGGAGGAGAATCTGGAGTCACACAGCACAGAAACAGGCCCTTCGGCCCACCAGGTCTATGCTGGCCATCAAATTCCAATCTATACTCCCCCCATTCCCCAGCACTCGCTGCACAGCCTACGATGCCTCGGCGATTGAAGTGCTTTAATTTACCCGACCCCGTTTACACTTCTTCCTTTGAACCCACTTTGCGGTCCGTGAGCGAGATTTTGTTTAATAAAGTGTGGTCACTGTTGCAGTGCGAGCAAAGGCCACAGGCCCAGTGTGTGCACAGCAAGATCCCACAACAACAGCAGCAGCAGCAACAATGTGAACCTGAATCAAATGGGACACAGTCCTCCCCAACACACCCCCAACACTCTCGCCTGCTGTGAGCCCCCTTCCCCACTCACTACCCTGTGTGTCTCATCCCAAATTCCCAGAAAGGGTTGAACTCCCTCTTAAAACGAAGCCAAACCCTTTTTAAAACACAATCTCTGTGGTGCTCTGGAAGATCCCAGAAGGTGCAGTTCGCTGTGTTGAGTGTGTTTTAATTTGGGAAATGTTTATACAGAGGGAGAGTGAGGCAGAGAGGGGCTGAGGCTGTGAAATCCACCCCCCCCCCCCTTCGCCCCGGGACCCTCAGAATTGAATCATAACATGTAGGGCCACACGGGGGCTCAGTGGTTGGCGCTGCTGCCTCACAGCTCCAGGGACCCGGGTTCAATTCCCAGCTCGGGTCACTGTGATCCTGTGTCTCTTCCCCCACCCCCTCACTGCACCCCCACAAACCTCACCTCTTGCTGTATTTTCCTGTTTTCCTCCTCACTCTCCCCCTCTCTCTCTCCCACTCCCTCCATCTTTCTCTCTCACTCCCTGTCTGCCTTTCTCTCTCTCTCCGTCCATCTTTCTCTCTCTCTCTCCCTCCATCTTTCTCTGTCTTTCTCTCTCTCTCCCTCACACTGTTTCTCTCTCTCTTTCTCCCTGCCTGTCTCTCTCTCTCTGTCTTTCCCCCTCTTTCTCTTTCTGTCTCTCTCTTTCTCTCAGAGACTGGGAATGCTGCAATCAGGATCCCACAGGGAGTCCCACACTGCAGGAGGACACCACCCACCCCCAGAGCCTCTGTCTCTATCCCCCTACCCCCCTCCACTCAGCCCCCGACACTCCCCACCCCTTCTCTGTTCCTCTCTCTACCCCACCCTCCTTCCCCTCCATCTTTTTATGTTTAAAATGTGGGGCACTGTCACGGTGCGGGGAATATGGGGAGGGGAGGAGGGGAGACAGAGAGCATGAGGGCACAGCAAGATCCCACACACAGTCTGAGCAGGGCCAGATACAAAGTGATTTTTAAATGAGGATTGGGGTAAAGTGAGTGGGAAATGAGGGAACCACACGTCTCCCTCTCTCTCCCTCCACACGAGAGACCCCCAGATCCTGTGTCTCTTCCCCCACCCCCTCACTGCACTCCCCCACAACCCTGACCTCTTGCTGCCCTTTCCTGCTTTCCCTCACTCTCCCGTCTCTGTCTCTCTCTCTCCCTTTCTCTCTCTCTCTCTTTCTCTCCCTCTCTGTCTTTCTCTCTCCCTTTCTTTCTCTCTGTCTCTCTCTAATATGGTTATGAAGTTGCATCTAGGGTAAAACATCTGGTGTTTGACAAATGTAAATATTGAAAAGAAATGCTGAGAAAACCAAACCAAACCATCCAGCGTTGTGTCTTTAGAAAGCCTGTGTCTTTGTGCTGGGGATTTTAAACTGCAGAAAGCAGGCTGCCGAAGACAACTTTACAACATTTGTGTCCAAAGCAGCAGCCAGAGTCCCAGCAGAGCAAAACAGGCTTTGAATTGGGTCAATGATTTTAAAACAAGCTCTCAAACACACACAACCAATTGCATTCAAATTGGAGCGTTGGTGACAGCCTCAAGCCACTCAAATTGCAGGAATACTGTGAGGAAATTCTGGGTATTTAAACCCGGGACAGGGGGAAATAACGGGGAGGGAGCGACCTTGCTGCCTCTTTAGATTGAAGGAGGGAGAGTCTGATACTGAATCCTGCAGTAATATATACAGCTTCATCACATCACCATCTAAATAGAAGCAGAAACCAACTCAGAAAGTATTCCAGACCCAAGCAGCAGAAGAAAGTTCACACTTCCAACAGACGCCTGGTATTATATTATTTGAGAGTGACTCTATTCTGTAATGATTTATTTCATTATTCCTGAGTGAGTCTTGTCATTGGAACAGCATTCTACTGGGGAGTTTATTCAGTTTGTTCATTGTTTTAATAAGGTTGTCACCCAGTCTAAATTAAAGACCTGTTAGTTGTTCCTGATACAGAGAGTGTCAGATCCTGCTTTAATTTACCAATTCCTCCGACAGCACAAAGCTGTGCGGGTTCGGTGGATTGGCCGTGTTAAATTGACCCTAGTGTCAGGGGGATTAGCAGGTTAAAAGTGTGGGGTCATGGGAATAGGGCCTGGTTGGGATTGTGGTCGGTACAGACTAGATGGGCCGAATGACCTCCTTCTGCACATCTGTCTAAAACCAGTAGCTTCCTCCTGTCTCACACACACTTAAGATTACGAGGCAAGGTGTATCTCTTTGGGGGGGTTACAAAATAGCGCAGAGGGAAACATCACCTCAGCGTGGTAACAATATTTATAATCCCACAATCACACCCCCACCCTCCCTTAGTCAATGAATGAATGATTCAAATGACAATGAAGGTAATTCTGCACAGCAAGATCCCACTGCCAGTCCCACGATGGAGGAGGGCAGCCCCAGACTCTGTGTCTCTTTCCCCCTGCCCCTCCTGAGACCCTCTCACACCCCTCCCCCCCACACCCTCTCTGTTTAGCTCTCCCTCCATTTCTCTGTCTCTCTCTCTGCCTCCTCCGCCTCCCCAACATCTTTCCTGTTTAAAGTTCTGCTCACGGTCACAGTGCGAGGAATAGGGAGCCAGACCCACCTGTGTGCACAGCAAGATCCCACACACACAACCTGGTGAGGGCCAGATTAAATAAATGTTGTGGGTGAGGACTGCAGGAGAGTGTGTGGGAAATGGGATCCACTCCTCTCTCTCTCTCTCTCTCTCTTCCCAAATTAAATTGACAACAATTCACATTGGTGTTTTCTTAAACATTTTATTGAAAGATGAAATATGGACAGGAATGTCTGGGGAGAGAGAGAGAGGGGAGGGGTGCTGGGATTGGTAAGAACGCTGGAGAGACAGAGACAGGGAAATTCTATACCCACCCCCCATCCAAATAGAAATTCCTGGGAAAAGAGAGAGAGAAAAGAATCTGGAGTCACACAGCACAGAAACAGGCCCTTCGGCCCACCAGCTCCATGCTGGCCATCAAATCCCAATCTATCCTCCTCCCATTCCCCAGCACTTGCTCCAGAGCCTACGATGCCTCGGCGATTAAAGTGCTTGAATTTACCCGACCCCTTTTCAAGCTTTTTCCTTGAACCCACTTTGCGGTCCCTGGGCCAGATTTTGTTTGAAAATAAAAAGTGCGGTCGCTGTTGCAGTGCAGCCAAAGGCCACAGGCCCAGTGTGTGCACAGCAAGATCCCACAGCAGCAGCAGCAATGTGAACCTGAATCAGATGGGACACAGTCCTCCCCCCACCCCCCACTCTCTCGCCTGCTGTGAGCCCCCTTCCCCACTCACTACCCTGTGTGTGTGTGTGTGTGTGTGTGTCTGCATCATCCCAAATCTCCAGAAAGGCCGGAACTCCCTCTTAAAAGTAACCCTTTTTAAAACTAAAATCACTGTGGTGCACAGCAAGATCCCACAAAGTGCAGTCAGCTGTGTTGAGCGTTTTTTAAATTTGGGAATTGTTTATACAGAGTGAGGGAGCCAGAGAGGGGCTGAGACAGTGAAATCCCTCTCTCAGGACCCTCAGAATTAAACTGGAGACCCTGTCCCTCACTGAAACCCCCCCTCCCTCTAACAGCCTGTGTCTCTCCCCCTGCATCTAACCCACAACTCCAGCTGTTTCCATCCCTCCCTCTTCCTCTCTCTCCCTGCCTCTCTGTCTCCACCTGTTTCTGCTCGAGAAGAGACAGGGAGAGAGAGAACAGGGAGAGAGAGAGACGGGGAGAGACAGAGATAAAGCGAGAGAGACAGATATTTGATAATTAATTGTGTATGGTCGCATTATTGAGTGTGGTTTAATTTGGTGATTTTTTTATACAGAGAGGCAGAGAGAGAGGTGAAGACAGTGACATTCTCTCCCTGGCACCCTCGCAAGTTCAAAGACACAAAAGCTGCAGACACTCTCACACACAAACTGGGTTTGGTAAGTTTCCCAATCTCTGCAGCTTCCCATGTGGCCCAGGGTTTGAATTGAAATTTAAAAGCAGCTTGGAGAGACTGCAGGATTTTTGAGTTGAGTTTCTCCCCCCCCCTCACCCTGTAAATATAAAATAGAAATTCCTGGATTACAATATTCCCTTGGACAGAGCAGAGGGAATGTGTGAGTGGTGTGTGTGTGTGTCTGAGACCTAGGCTGGATTTGGGAATATCTGCCTGCTGAAGAGGGTCAGTGAAACCATCCTGGCTGAATATCTCATCGCTAAAGGGTCACAGAGAGAGATATCTGATCAATAAATGTGTTACTGAACCCACTCTGGATGCTCCCTCTATCTCTGTCTTTCTCACTAACTTCATTGCAGTGTTAATGTAAGCCTTGTGACACTAATAAATAAACTTTAAATCTTTCAACTTTAAAAACTCTCTCTTTCTGTCTCTCTCAGTAACTGCAGCGTTAATGTGAGCCTTACTTGTGACAGGAATAATCAAACTTTAAAACTTTAAACATCCTCTCTGTCTCTTTATCTCTCTGTCTCTTTCTGTCTCTTTATCTATGTCTCTGTCTCTGTGTGTCTCTGCCTCTCTCTGTCTCTCTCAGTAACTTCATTGCAGTGTTAATGTAAGCCTTACTTGTGACACTAATATATAAACTTTAAAACTTTCAACTTTAAAAACGCTGTCTGTGTGTCTCTGTCTCAATTCAGACACTAGTTCAGTGCCAGGTTGAGAGGGGGTCAGTATTGAGCAGAATGGGAGGCAGTTTGATACAAAGTTTGCAGAAACTGCAGCGAGTGTTTGTAAACATGTTGGGGTTTGTGGAAAGGTCAGTGTGTAACAAGCTGAGGGAAGGTGTTTCCACTTCACATGTGGCTACTTTTTGGCAATGGGAGTTACCTTTGCATCTACAGGGAGCTCTGAAGCCTCATGGCTTTCTGCCTGCCTCTGTTTGAACAGTTTAATATGAGACCTCTGGCCCTTGTTGGGAATATCAGTCTCCCAGAATACCAGTATACCTGACTGCCCACCTCCCCCCTGCCCGCCACCCCCAGCCCCCAACCCTGTGTGTGTGTTGTCCCAAGTCTGGAGACTTCCGCACAGTCCCCTGAAAGGTTTAAACTGCCTCTGAGAAAACACCCTTTTTAAAACAAAATCCCCAGCAAGATCCCACAAGGTGCAGTCAGCTGTGTTGAGTGTTTTGTAATTTGGGAAAAGTTTATACAGAGAGAGAGTGAGGCAGAGAGGGGCTGAGACAGTGAAATCAAACCCCCCGGGACACCCAGAATGAAAATCACACAGCACAAAATCCCAGGATTGCCCCTTTCCAGGTTTTACTGAGAGATTGTCCAACTAAATATTAATTCCTGGGAAAAAGAGGGAGAGAGAGAGAATAAAGAGAGGCAGATAGCGGAAGGAAATGGAGAGAAAAGCAGAGAGAAATAGACAGAATGGGGGAAAAGCTGTGGAGAGGATGAAATGAAAATCTGAACATCTGTAAACTGAATTGTAAAGGCCTCTGTGAATTTTATTCAACAATTAGGTTCATTGCTCTGTCTCCGACCCCTGTTATTTTAGATTTAAAACAAACTTATAGACAGTTTCATACATAATTTACTCTGCCACCCACCAAAGGGTTAACGTGTTTGTGACTAATTGCAAAGCCGGGATATTTTAACCCCAGCATTTTAAACTCCAGCCCCCCACACATCCCACAATCGAACCAGAACTGGTTCATCCGAGGAAGCGAGATTAAATTTAAACCTGGATCAGGGTAATAAAGAGACGACAACTCACTTGCAGCCTATAGAACAGGCCTCAGTCCATCCATCCTCCTCTGGAGAAAAGCCCCTTGTCCAAGGATCCCGAGTCATGTTGCAGTCTTCAAAATTCAAATTCCTGGGGAGAAGAGAAAATAATTAATTAAAGTACAAGAAAATGTTTAAATTAAATAGCACAAGAGCCCAGGATTCCCCCTTCTAAGATTTCACTGAGAGATTGTCTAACTAAATATGAATTCCTTGGGAAGAGATAG